>NC_091287.1:112194868-112494868 GCF_032444005.1 Ranitomeya imitator | reverse complement strand
ACGCTGCAAATGTCCTGTGTGCATATCCATACTGCCCTATGGCACTTCTGGTAGGCATGGATGTATCAGACCGGGTCTGGAATGATATAAAAAGCCCCCTATAACTTTAGGATTAGGCCGCCGTCACACATGCGAGTTTTACGGACGTAAGAGCGCAGAATCTACGTCCGTAAAACTCGCAAAAAATACGGCACAATTATTCTCTATGCCCCTGCTCCTATTTGCTGTATTTTACTGATCAGTATTATACGGCTTTCTACGGCCGTACAAAATCGCAGCATGCTGCGTTTGTCACCGTACTGCGCAAGAAATACGCCAATGAAAGTCTATGGAAGCGTGAAAAATACGGATTACACACGGACAAGCAGTGTGACTTGCGAGAAATACGCAGCGCTGTTAGAGAGAAAAGCCGGTAATTCAGTGCGGTGTACAGTAAAATCACACTGACAGCTTACAGTAGAATAGGTAGAATAAATGTGTACACATAGAATAGGTATATATATATATATATATATATATGTCAGTGAGACACATATATGTATATATATTAATATTTATTCCAGCGCTAGACAGCTTGAAAGCCGGTAATTCAATTACCGGCTTTTTCCTTCTCCTTCCTAAAACCCGACATGATTTGAGACATGGTTTACATACAGTAAACCATGTCTTCTCTCCATTTTTTTTGCAGATTCCACACTACTAATGTCAGTAGTGTGTATCTGCAAAATTTGGCCGTTCTAGCTCTTAAAATAAAGGGTTAAATGGCGGAAATAATTGGCGTGGGCTCCCGCGCAATTTTCTCCGCCAGAGTAGTAAAGCCAGTGACTGAGGGCAGATATTAATAGCCTGGAGAGGGTCCACGGTTATTGGCCCCCCCCGGCTAAAAATATCTGCCCCCAGCCACCCCAGAAAAGGCACATCTGGAAGATGCGCCTATTCTGGCACTTGGCCACTCTCTTCCCATTCCCGTGTAGCGGTGGGATATGGGGTAATGAAGGGTTAATGCCACCTTGCTATTGTAAGGTGACATTAAGCCTAATTAATAATGGAGAGGCGTCAATTATGACACCTATCCATTATTAATCCAATACTAGTAAAGGGTTAAATAAAACACAAACACATTTTTTAAAATTATTTTAATGAAATAAAAACAATGGTTGTTGCAGTATTTTATTCAACGCCCAATCCAGTCACTGAAGACCCTCGTTCTGTGAGTAAAAAAACATAATAAACCAACAATATACTTACCCTCCGCAGATCTGTAACGTCCAACGATGTAAATCCTTCTGAAGGGGTTAAAACATTTTGCAGCAAGGAGCTGTGCTAATGCAGGCTGCTCCTCGCTGCAAAACCCCAGGGAATGAGGCTAAAAATAGATCAATGATCTATATTTAGCTTCATTTGCGGTGAGGCGCCCTCTGCTGGCTGTTCATAGATCGTGGGAAATTACCTAGAAAGCTCCCTGGCTTTCTAGGTAATTTCCCACGATCTATGAACAGCCAGCAGAGGGCGCCTCACCGCAAATGAAGCTAAATATAGATCATTGATCTATTTTTAGCCTCATTCCCTGGGGTTTTGCAGCGAGGAGCAGCCTGCATTAGCACAGCACCTTGCTGCAAAATGTTTTAACCCCTTCAGAAGGATTTACATCGTTGGACGTTACAGATCTGCGGAGGGTAAGTATATTGTTGGTTTATTATGTTTTTTTACTCACAGAACGAGGGTCTTCAGTGACTGGATTGGGCGTTGAATAAAATACTGCAACAACCATTGTTTTTATTTCATTAAAATAATTTTAAAAAATGTGTTTGTGTTTTATTTAACCCTTTACTAGTATTGGATTAATAATGGATAGGTGTCATAATTGACGCCTCTCCATTATTAATTAGGCTTAATGTCACCTTACAATAGCAAGGTGGCATTAACCCTTCATTACCCCATATCCCACCGCTACACGGGAATGGGAAGAGAGTGGCCAAGTGCCAGAATAGGCGCATCTTCCAGATGTGCCTTTTCTGGGGTGGCTGGGGGCAGATATTTTTAGCCAGGGGGGGGGGCCAATAACCGTGGACCCTCTCCAGGCTATTAATATTTGCCCTCAGTCACTGGCTTTACTACTCTGGCGGAGAAAATTGCGCGGGAGCCCACGCCAATTTTTTCCGCCATTTAACCCTTTATTTTAAGAGCTAGAACGGCCAAATTTTGCAGATACACACTACTGACATTAGTAGTGTGGAATCTGCAAAAAAAATGGAGAGAAGACATGGTTTACTGTATGTGAACCATGTCTCAAATCATGTCGGGTTTTAGGAAGGAGAAGGAAAAAGCCGGTAATTGAATTACCGGCTCTCAAGCTGTCTAGCGCTGGAATAAATATTAATATATATATATACATATATGTGTCTCACTGACATATATATATATATATATATATATATATATATATATATATATATATATATTTTCTTTTCTTTTCTTTTTGGGACACATGGATCACTTCTATAGCGGTATGTTGGTTTTGCTAGCCTGCGAGAAAACCACGCAGTACGGATGCCATACGGATTACATACGGAGGATGCCATGTGCAAAAAACGCTGACACACCCTGCCTACGGAGGAGCTACGGACCACTTTTTTCGGGACTTTTCAGCGTATTACGGCCGTAATATACGGACCGTATTGTTTTACGCTGTGTGTGACGCCGGCCTTAAAGGCTGCTAGACCCACCAATTTACTCCGAAACAGATGATGTTAGAACAGTCAAGGATTGGGCAGTTTGCATTTGGGCACAAGATGTTTTTTTGTTTTTGTCCTCCCCAGCCATGCGTTCATGTGTATGGGGGCTGGCAGAGATGGCACCGGCTGAACAAGATCCCAGGTGTATGGGCATCTTAAGAAAAAATGCTCACGTTCCAAAAGGTGTAAGATGCCTGATTGATTTTTATTTTTTCTGCCCCGTCCCCCCACTGTGTACAGTACTTAAGATCTGCAAATATTAGGAACATTGAGATGCATTGGGGGACGCTAGTTTTGGACTGTTGCCCATCTTGCTCTTAGCTGCAGGTTACCAGAAGGCAGTGGTGTGTGTGTTTTTTTTTTTTTTTTCTTCTTTTTTTTTCTTTTGACAGGTTGGATAGCATCAAAGGAGATCCAAATGAACAGGAGGTTGACCCTTTAATGCCCCCCTCCTGTAGATATTTTACTGTTTTACAATGCTGTATTACCCGCTGTCAATATTTCCCCCCCCCCCCCCCTTTCCCTGCCACTTAGCTGAGTAATGCATCTTGGCACAATGCTTTTATTTCCTGTAGTGTTTACTTGCCAACATGTAGGTACCTGTCAACGTTTAGATATGCCCTTTTGGGAGGATATTGATGAATATGCATTTTTTTGTGGGGTCGTATTTATTTATTGTTTTGCCACTTGGCTGTTCCTTCCTGTTCTTTTAGGCCAGCATCGCCCGTGCCTCCTATGCCTCTGTCCAGTGATGCAGTATCCTGGTACCCGCTCAATAGACACTTTATTTGTAAAGTCCAGGCCTTCTGGGACAGTTGGCACGCTCTATGGCCCCATAGGTGCAATATTTCCTGTTCACGCGATCCGCTAAGCATCCATTAGGTAAATGCATGATTGGCTGCACACTACTGGCACTGCTACCTAGATGTCAGCGGTGCCTTCCAGTTCTAATGAAGCGCGAGGTACATATCTGCCATGGTCCGTGATCTAGGTGTGCCATCTCCCGTGTCTAAAAATAATGTCACAAAGAAGTTAAGCAGGATCATCTTGTGTGGATTGGGATTACCGTGTTTGTTGGGCATTGTAAGATATTGTTACTGGCTTTTTCCGTGCTTTAAAAGGATTACCTGCCTGTTTAGTGACATTTGACTTGAAACATTGGAAAGGTCAGCGCCTTATGTGCGTATTTCTACTGGCAACTCCTGATATTTTGTCTGTATTCCTATTTTAGGTAGCTTATTTTAAATGATAAAAATTGAAGAAAATACAGGTTTAAAGAGGACAAGTCCTGTCCATAAATGCTACTTACTTGCAGATATACAGGTAATCTGCAGCTGAATTGTGATTAAATCCTGTGTAGACGCCTTACTGGAGCAGCGGCTACAGGGTAAATATGGCATGTTGTTGTCCCTGCAGCCTCTCGCTTCCAGGCAATGGAGTGGTGGTTAGTGTCACTACTCACTACAGAGTGGCTGTATTCACTCCCGGCACTTTAATAGCCTTCTCTGTAAACCTATACAGCAGAGCAGGCTGACAATCGGTGTACCAGGCAGGATCACAGCCGCGCTCGCTGTGTAGGGAGTGGTGACTGTGTCTGCTCCCTGCAATGCACCAATGATGGGAAACTAGTAGCTGCAGGGAGAATACAACTTATTTTTTTTCCCTGTAGCCGCTAGTCCAGTAAGCTGGCTAAACAGGATTTACCTGCAGATTACCAGTACGAGTATCTGCAAATAAATAGAAGATCTCTCTCCCTTGTGGGAAAAAAAAATAAAAAATTAGGACTGCAATAATATTTTTTTTTTTTTTTTTTGGGTTACAGATTACCTTTAACCAGTTGTCACATCCTGGAGCAGCGGCTGCATCGCTGAGTAACATGTACCGTACATAGAATTTTTTTTTTTTATATTTTAAATTTCTCTGGAATTTATGATAAGCCCAACTGGGCGTTGCCATAGATATTTTTTGTTTTGTTTTTTTGGGACATGCACTTTTTTTTTTTTTTTTTTTTCTGTGCTCATGCGTCAATCATCATCCAGGTAAAATGCTTAAGGCTATGTGCACACATTGTGGATTTGGCTGCTGCGGATTTGCAGCAGTTTTCCATTTGGTTTACAGTACCATGTAAACCTATGGAAAACCAAATCCACTGTGCCCATGCTGTGGAAAATTTCGCGCACATTTGCTGCAGTTTATTTTCCGCAGCATGTCAATTCTTTGTGCGCATTCCGCAGCGTTTTACACCTGCTCCTCAATAGGAATCCGCAGGTGTAAAAACGCAGGCGAAATCTGCACAAAAAACCGCAGTAAATCCACAGGTAAAGCGCAGTGCCTTTTTACCTGTGGATTTTTCAAAAACTGAGCGGAGAAATCCGCAACGTGGGCACGTAGCCTAAAGGGCTTTTCCACTACTGGAGACCCCCCTTAACAATTGACTGCAGTGCTCTTGTGACTTGCCAGACTCTGATTCCAGCACGTTACACATTGCTGGGGGGTGACTATCGCCTTTTTTTTTTTTTTTTCTTTTTTACTCTTTTCTTTTTGGATTGTCTTTTTGTAAAAATGGGCACTTTTTTTTTTATTTTTTTTTATTTTTTTTATGGGTGTCTGAGTTTTGGTCTCAAAGGGAAATGTCAACTGTCTCAGGAAAGGAGCCAAGCGCTCTATGAATGGAGAGGTGGGCCCGATTTCTATGGGAGTTCAGAAAATAATTGCCCATTATTGATGTTTCCATGGTGTCACTTAGTTTTATTTGCTTTTAATTCTCAGTAAGACGTCATAAGGTATCCTTTTATACAAGTTGCGCTTTTTAGTCTGGTCACAAATCGGACACCAGAATGATCTAGTAAATGGGGCTCTAATGCTTAAGATTTCTTCCATTTTGTGAAGGATCCGTTTTTCACATTTAAACTATAAACTGAAAGCGCAGGTGTAGACAGTCTAAGGCTGGAGTCACACACAACGTATAATAATACGGTCTGTTTTTTACAGACCAAATATGCAGAAATGTTCCCTGAACAGTGATCCGTATGTCATCCGCAGGCAAGGTGTGGCTGCATATTTTGTACATGTCAACCTCCGTAAGGTATGAGATTTTCTCGCCGGCTTGCAAAATGGACTTAGAATGGATCCATGGGCTCAAATATTCGTGAAAATATATATCTCTAGATCGCAAAAGCCGGCAATTGAACTACCGGCTTTTCTGCTACCGTATCTCCTTATCAAACCCGACAGGATATGAGACATGGTTTACATACAGTAAACCATTTCATATCCCTTATTTTTTTTTTTTTCTAACATATTCCTCGCTACTAATGTTAGTGTCTGTGTGCAAAATTTGGGAGCAGCTTCAGTGACTTGCGGTGCTCCGTCCCCCTGGTGGCATAAACTCATATGAACTCTAGCGTGGGAATTTTTCTAAATATTTTCCCACGCTAGAGTTCATATGAGTTTATGCCACCAGGGGGCGCATCACTTCAAGTCTACGATGCTACGTTCCCCTGCATTCCATTCATTCCCCAGTTTTTACAGCCAGGGGCAGCTGCATTAGCAGTCTCCTGGTAGTAAAATTATTTAACCCCTTCAGATGGATTTACATCGTGGGACATGATTGTACGGCGGACAGATATGGGATATTGTTTTTATTTTTCAATTTTTTTTCAGAAGATCAAGGGTTGTCAGTTGGATTGAGAGTACAATAAAGATGTTAAAACCCCATGTGTATTTATTTCATTACAATACTTAATTCATAATGTGTGTTTTTTTTAACCCTTTATTACTATTGGATTAATAATGGATAGGTGGTGTCTTAATGACATCTCTCCATTATTAACCAGGCTTAATGTCGCCTTACATTAGCAAGGTGACCTTAACCCCTTATTACCCCATATCCCACAGCTACTCGGGAGTGGGAAGAGAGGGGCTAAGTGCCAGAATAGGCGCATCTTACAGATGTGCCTTTTCTGGGGTGGCTGGGGGCAGATGTTTTTAGCCAGGGGTGGGGGGGGGGCAATAACCATGGTCCCTCTCTAGGCTATTAATATCTGCCCTCATTTACTACAGTTGTGGCCAAAAGTATTGACACCCCTGTAATTCTGTCAGATAATACTCAGTTTCTTCCTGAAAATTATTGCAAACACATTCTTTGGTATTATTATCTTCATTTAATTTGTCTTAAATGAAAAAACACAAACAGAATTGTCCTAAAGCCAAATTGGGTATAATTCCACACCAAACATAAAAAAAGGGGGTGGACAAAAGTATTGGCACTGTTCGAAAAATCATGTGATGCTTCTCTAATTTGTGTAATTAACAGCACCTGTAACTTACCTGTGGCACCCAACATGTGTTGGCAATAACTAAATCACACTTGCAGCCAGTTGACATGGATTAAAGTTGACTCAACCTGTGTCCTTGTGTGTTCCACATTGAGCATGGCGAAAAGAAAGAAGACCAAAGAACTGTCTGAGGACTTGAGAAACCAAATTGTGAGGAAGCATGAGCAATCTCAAGGCTACAAGTTCATCTCCAAAGACCTGAATATTCCTGTGTCTACCGTGCGCAGTGTCATCAAGAAGTTTAAAGCCCATGGCACTGTGGCTAACCTCCCTAGATGTGGACGGAAAAGAAAAATTGACAAGAGATTTCAACGCAACATTGTGCGGATGTTGGATAAAGAACCTCAACTAACATCCAAACAAGTTCAAGCTGCCCTGCAGTCCGAGGGTACAACAGTGTCAACCCGTACTATCCGTCAGCGTCTGAATGAAAAGGGACTGTATGGTAGGCGACCCAGGAAGACCCCACTTCTTACGACGAGACATAAAAAGCCAGGCTGGAGTTTGCCAAAACTTACCTGAAAAAGCCTAAAACGTTTTGGAAGAAGGCATGCAAAGGCATCAACATAGAGTTTACAAGAGAAAAAAAGAGGCATTCAAAGAAAAGAACACGGTCCCTACAGTCAAACATGGCGGAGGTTCGCTGATGTTTTGGGGTTGCTTTGCTGCCTCTGGCACTGGACTGCTTGACCGTGTGCATGGCATTATGAAGTCTGAAGACTACCAACAAATTTTGCAGCATAATGTAGGGCCCAGTGTGAGAAAGCTGAGTCTCCCTCAGAGGTCATGGGTATTCCAGCAGGACAATGACCCAAAACACATTTCAAAAAGCACTAGAAAAAGGTTTGAGAGAAAGCACTGGATACTTCTAAGGTGGCCAGCAATGAGTCCAGACCTGAATCCCATAGAACACCTGTGGAGAGATCTAAAAATGCCAGTTTGGAGAAGGCACCCTTCAAATATCAGGGACCTGGAGTAATTTGCCAAGTATTATCTGACAGAATTGCAGGGGTGTCAATACTTTTGGCCACAGCTGTAGCTTTCCCACTCTGGCAGAAAAAATTGTGCGGAAGCACACACCATTTTTTTTTTTTCCGTGATTTAACCCTTTTTTAACAGCTAGAGCTCCCAAATTTTGCACACAGACACTTCTAACATTAGTAGTGAGTAATTTCTACATACATAATTGTCTAAGGGTCACTTCTGTCTGTCTGTCCTTCTGTCACGGTTATTTGTTCGCTGATTGGTCTCGGCAGCTGCCTGTCATGGCTGCCGCGACCAATCAGCGACCGGCACAGTCCGATTAGTCCCTCCCCTTCACTCACTGCCCGGCGCCCGCTCCGTAATCCCCTCCACTCACCGCTCACACAGGGTTAATGGCAGCGGTAACGGCCTGCGGTGTAACGCACTCCGTTACCGCAGCTATTAACCCTGTGTGTCCCCAACTATTTACTATTGATGCTGCCTAGGCAGCATCAATAGTAAAAATGTCATGTTAAAAATAATAAAATAAAAAAAACCTGCTATACTCGCCCCCCGCCGCCTTTCTCGCTCCTCGCCACGCTCCCGGGACCGCTCCATTGCAAGCGGCAGCTTCCGCTCCTAGGGCTGGTGTGCGACAAGGACCTGCCGTGAAATCACGGTCATGTGACCGCGACGTCATCATAGGTCCTGCTCACACCAGCCCTGGGACCGCCGGAAGCTGCCGCTTACAGTGGAGCAATCCAGGGAGCGTGGCGAGGAGCGGGAAAGGCGGCGGACGGTGAGTATAGCAGGACTTCAATGGGCTATAGGTGAGTATATGTTTTATTTTTTATTTTTAAAGTCTCTATACTACGTGGCTCTGCTATATACTATGTGGCTGGGCAATATACTACGTGGCTGTCCAATATACTACGTCAGGGGTGTCAAACTGCATTCCTCAAGGGCTGCAAACAGGTCATGTTTTCAGGATTTCCTTGTACTGCACAGGTGATAATTTAATCACCTACACACATAATGATTACAGCACCTTGTGCAATGCTAAGGAAATCTTGAAAACACGCATGGTTTGCTTCCCTCGAGGAATGCAGTTTGACACCCGTGTACTACGTGGCTGGCCAATATCCTACGTGGCTGGCCAATATCCTACGTGGCTGGCCAATATCCTACGTGGCTGGGCAATATACTACGTGGACATGCATAATCTAGAATACCTGATGCGTTAGAATCGGGCCACCATGCAGTGTAAAAATAAAAGGGATATGAAATGGTTTACTGTATGTAAACCATGTTTCATATCCTGTTGGGTTTGATAAGGAGATGGCAAAATCCGGCAATTGAATTACCGGAATTACTTTTATGCGATCTAGCTCTGTATTAAAAATATCTACTATATAATTGTCTAAGGGGTACTTCCGTCTGTCAGTCTGTAACAGAAATCCCAAGTCGCTGTTTGGTCTCGCCAGCTGCCTGTCCTGGCTGCCGCAACCAATCAGCGACGGGCACAGTCAGGCCGAGAATTAGTCCCTCCCTACTTCTGTCCAGTCAGTGCCCGGCGCCCGCTCCATACTCCCGTCCAGTCACCGCTCACACAGGGTTAATGCCAGCGTTAACTGACTGGGTTATGCCACGGGTAAGGCACTCCGTTAATGCTGCCATTAACCCTGTGTGTCCCCAACTTTTTACTATTGATGCTGCCTTTCCCCCCACCCCGGGGCAATGTTATAGTGTAAAATAAAAATATTCACATGTGTAAAAAAAAAAAAAAAAAAATTCCCCCCCCCCCCCCCAAAAAAAGAGGCAAATAACAACGCTTTATTCTCATACCGCCAAACAAAAAGTGGAATAAGACGTGATCAAAAAGACTGATATAAATAACCATGCTACCGCTGAAAACCTCATCTTGTCCTGCAAAAAACGAGCCGCCATCATACAGCATCATCAGCGAAAAAATAAAAGTAAAAAATATGGGGTATCGGCGTACTCAGGACAAATTGGACAACAACTTTTGGGGTCCATTTTTTCCTGTTACCCTTGGTAAAATAAAAGAAATTGGAGCTGAAGTAAATTTTTTGTGAAAAAAAAGTTTAATGTTCATTTTTATTTAAACCAGGGTGGATAAAAATCAATGTTTTTAAAAAAAAAAAAAAAAAAAAAATCGGATTTTTTTCAATAAACTGCTTTTTGAGGAAAATATTTTACCATCCAAAGGTTCTTCTATCATGAGATAAAGCTGAGTTGTTTAACTCAGTAGAATAAAGGCTGTATATGTGTAACATTCACAATGCCATGCTCTTCCAGAGGTTTCTGTAGGATTAGTGGGCAGTTTATCTCCTATATTATCACAGACGCTCGCTTTACTCACGCAGTTCTCAAAACTGAATTTGACTCCGCAGAGGTCCCAGCCTCATCTTCATCACCGCACTTCTCATGATGTTGCCTCATTCGCGCCACCAGGCCTTGCATCTCTTTGTTGCATCGTTTGCATTTTGCACGCATGCCTGCCTTACCGATAGGCGAAGGAGCTTCATTAAAATATTCCCAAACTGTGTCTCTTTTACGGCCTGCTGCCATTATAAGGAAAGAATGTAATAAACCTCAGATCCAGACTTGCCTGTCTGTGGCTATGCTGCAGTATTGTGCTCAAAGTTTCACTTTCATTTTCTTGTCTGCTTGCCCTTCCTCCTTCACACTTAGATTCACATTCTTCTTGTGTTGTGCAGATCTATTCCACTCCAAACAATCAGAAACATATTGTCTAAGGGTACCGTCACACAGTGCAATTTTCATCGCTACGACGGTACGATCCGTGACGCTCCAGCGTCGTAACAATATCGCTCCAGCGTCGTAGACTGCTGTCACACTTTGCAATCTACGACGCTGGAGCGATAATTTCATGACGTATGTGCGATGTAGAAGCCGTTGGTTACTATGCGCACATCGTATACGATATATGTTACACCATGCAATCATGCCGCCACAGCGGGACACTAGACGACGAAAGAAAGTTTCAAACGATCTGCTACGACGTACGATTCTCAGCGGGGTCCCTGATCGCAGGAGCGTGTCAGACATTGCGATATCGCTCGAACGTCACAGATATATCGCTCGAACGTCACGAATCGTGCCGTCGTAGCGATCAAAATTTCACTGTGTGACGGTACCCTAACTTCTTGGACTTGGCACTGAAGGGGTTGATTCTGTATTCATAGGATTGTAGAACAATAGGATTAAGGTCTTTTTCTCAACTCTGTTCATGTTGTAACATTTTTGCTGTGAAGAAGAGGCTGGGACCTCTGCGGAGTCAAATTCAGTTAGGTAGAAACTTTGATTTAAATCAAGCCTTACTGACTAGTGATTTAAATCGTGATTTAAATCAGTTAGATTTAAATCAAATCCACCCTGATTTAAACATTCCAAAAATTCCTGTGAAACACCTGAAGGGTTAATAAACTTCTTGAATGTGGTTTTGAGCACCTCGAGGGGTGCAGTTTTTAGAATGGTGCCTGTTGTGAATTCTGTGGCAGGGCTCCCTCCTGTGGTCACGGGTGGTGCTTCGGCTGGTTCTCCCTGTGGGCTTCTGTTGGTGGAGGGGGGTGGTGCTGCGGCTTCTGGGTTTCCTCCCTCAGGTGATCTGGTGAGGTCGTTGGGTGCTTCTCTACTTGACTCCACCTAATGCTTTGATCCTGGCTTCCTGTCAATGTTCCAGTGTTGGACTTGCTTTTCCCTGGATCATTCCTGTGGCCTGCTGCTCTGCATAGCTAAGTTCTTCTTTGCTATTTGTTTGCTATTTTTTTTCTGTCCAGCTTGTCTAATTTTTTGCTGGAAGCTCTGGGACGCAAAGGGTGTACCTCCGTGCCGTTAGTTCGGTACGGAGGGTCTTTTTGCCCCCTTTGCGTGGTTTCCTTTAGGGTTTTGTGTAGACCGCAAAGTTACCTTTTCTATCCTCGCTCTGTTAAGAAAGTCGGGCCTCACTTTGCTGAATCTATTTCATCTCTACGTTTGTCTTTTCATCTTAACTCAGTCATTATATGTGGGGGGCTGCCTTTTCCTTTGGGGTATTTCTCTGAGGCAAGGTAGGCTTATTTTCTATCTTCAGGCTAGTTAGTTTCTCAGGCTGTGCTGAGTTGCATAGGCAGAGTTAGGCGCAATCCACGGCTGCCTCTAGTGTTGTTTGGAGAGGATTAGGGATTGCGGTCTGCAGAGTTCCCACGTCTCAGAGCTCGTTCTATGATTTTGGGTTATTGTCAGATCACTGTATGTGCTCTGACCGCTATGTCCATTGTGGTACTGAATTGCCTTTCATAACAGGTGCCACACTTTGGTATTTTCTATCATATAGACCCCTCAAAATGACTTCAAATGAGATGTGGTCCGTAAAAAAAATGGTGTTGTAAAAATGAGAAATTGCTGGTCAACTTTTTAACCCTTATAACTCCCTAACAAAAAAAAATTTTGGTTCCAAAATTGTGCTGATGTAAAGTAGACATGTGGGAAATGTTACTTATTAAGTATTTTGTGTGACATATCTCTGTGATTTAATTGCATAAAAATTCAAAGTTGGAAAATTGCAAAATTTTCACCAAATTTCCATTTTTTTTTTACACAAATAAACACAGGTAATATCAAAGAAATTTTACCACAATCATGAAGTACAATATGTCACGAGAAAACAATGTCAGAATCGCCAAGATCCATTGAAGCGTTCCAGAGTTATAACCTCCATAAAGGGACAGTGGTCAGAATTGTAAAAAATGGCCTGGTCATTAACGTGCAAACCACCCTTGGGGGTAAAGGGGTTAAAGGGAACCTGTCACCCCCAAAATCGCGGGTGACGTAAGCCCACCGGCATCAGGGGCTTATCTACAGCATTCTGGAATGCTGTAGATAAGCCCCCAATGTATCCTAAAATATGAGAAAAAATGTTATATTATACTCACCCAGGGGCGGTCCTGCTGTTGGTCCGAGTCCGGCGCCTCCCATCTTCATCAGATGACGTCCTCTTCTGGTCTCCACGCCGCGGCTCCAGTGCAGGCGTACTTTGTCTGCCCTGTTAAGGGCAGAGCAAAGTACTGCAGTGCGCAGGCGCTGGGCCTCTCTGACCTTTCCCAGTGCCTGCACACTGCAGTACTTTGCTCTGCCCTCAACAGGGCAGACAAAGTACTCCTGCGCTGGAGCTGCAGCGTGAAGACAAGAAAAGGACGTCATCGTAAGAAGATGGGAGGCGCCGGACCCGGACTAACAGCGGAACCGCCCGTGGGTGAGTATAATCTAACGTCTTTTTCTCATCTTTTAGGATACATCGGGAGCTTATCTATAGCATTCCAGAATGCTGTAGATAAGCCCCTGATGCCGGTGGGCTTACCTCACCCGCGATTTTGGGGGTGACAGGTTCCCTTTAATTATTATTATTATTTTTTTTTTGTAACAGGGATATGGTGCACACACTGCAATATACTATGTGGGCTGTTATATACTGCGAGCTATATACTACGTGGCCAGTGTTTATATACTGCGTGCTATATACTATGTGGCCTGTGTTAGATACTATGTGGGCTGTGCTATGTACTACGTGGGCTTTGTTACATACTACGTGGGCTGTGTTATTTACTGCGTGGCCTATATTAACGCATCGGGTATTCTAGAATATGTATGTATATAGCTGCCACATAGTATATAGCACAGGCCACGTAGTATTCCTGTATACTATGTGGCCTGTGCTATATACTATGTGGCTGCTATACATACATACATACATACATACATACATACATACATACATACATACATACATACATACATATTCTAGAATACCCGATGCGTTAGAATCGGGCCACCATCTAGTGTGTATATGTATATATATATATATATATATATTCTCTACCTGTACTATATGTAGTTTATTTTATCTATTCTAACCTGTCAGTGTGATTTTATAGAACACTGGTGCGTATTTCTCGCAAGTCGCACTGTTAGTCCGTGTGTAATCCGTATTTTTCTCACCCCCATAGACTTTCATTGGCGGATTTTTTGCACAATACGCTGACAAACGCAGCATGCTGCGACTTTCTACGCTCGTAAAATACGGCCGAGAAATATACGGCAGATGGGAGCTGCCCCATAGTGAAACATTGGTCCTTGTGCAATGCGTAGTTTTTGCGCCTCTCATCCGTCCATAAAACTCTCTAGTGTGACCCCGGCCTAATGCTATCAGATTGTTCTGAATCGTCTCTGACCCTTTTCCTCTCCTCCACTTTAGGGCCTGATGGGGCTTATTAGGGCTTGTTTCCACTTGCGAGAAACACGTCCGTGTCTCGCATGTGGAAACGAAGCTCTGGTGCCGGCACTCCGGAGCGGAGCGTGCGGCTGCATGTGTTGCTATGCGGCCGCACGCTCCGCTCTGGAGTGCCGGCACCAGAGCTTCGTTTCCACATGCGAGACACGGACGTGTTTCTCGCAAGTGGAAACAAGCCCTTAGGGAGAGTCTACATTGAGCGGGGGCGGCACTGTGCAGGTCCTAGGGTGCCCACCTCCGCAGCAAGGTAGAGTATCAACAGTTGGACATTAGGGATACCTTGCACTTCTTTATTATAGGCGAACAGCAAAAGCAGTTCTTCTTGGTTGTATGTTTGTCTTGTCTATTTTATATTAATTATGAAAAGTGAAGTTTTATTTAAACTATTCATATAGTGCTGGAGTCTGTGTGCCACAAATCCTTAACCTCTACAGTCATTGACCGGTTTTGCTTCCATGCTCGAGTGGAATTTGTCAGATGTAGCGGAGAACCCGTTTCCTTTTCCCGCACGTGCTATATGAGAGTTCCTGCAATCTCTGAATAAATCTGCACCTAAAATCTAAGACTCTGTTCCCACAATACATATTTTTTTGCTTTGATTTTTCCAAAAAAAGTTGTGATTTCAATCTCCTAATTGAAACATCATTGCAAAAAGTGCATTGGGGTGCAATGTGTGGACGACCTAAAACTTGTAGTGTGACCGTGGCCCTGCCCAAAAAGCAAAGAAGGAAGGAGAAAAATGGGGCAACATGCACCTCTGCGAAAAGTGACTTGAATTCTCTAAGTTTTTCTGCTTTCTCCTACTGATGCATCTTGGTACGGCGATGTCTGACAAATGTTTTTTTATTTGCCCTTCATATTTGCATACAGTGAATACACTGAGTCATTTGAAGCTCTATTTAATCTGCTGGTTCATGAAAATGCAGCATAGAGATGAAAGTTGCTGATCTGTACAGAGCGAGCGTCTGAATTCCTTAATCGGTGCTTAACTTGTAGCTTTGAAGTGTGTGGGACGGCTGGGAATTCTGACTTTGCTGTTTGTCGGATTGCTGACCCACCTTTTGCTTTGAGTGCTTTTGTATATAAGGATTATCTTTCCAGAGGTGAAGCATCAGTGAAAATCCTCGACCCGCCAGTCTGTGGCTGATGGGGGTGGGATGTCCCCACGCATCCTCATAATCATGTATGTGAAATAAAATTACTTAACTTAAGTTAAATAATATTCTTTTTATCAAAAAGAGATGTAGAGACGTTATATATTTTTTTTTTTTTTTTTGTTTTTCTGTTCTTAAATTTGCTCAGCAAACTGATTGTATTTTGAATAAAGCCGAGCTTAAATCCAGATCCAGACGGAGAAGAAAATGAATGAACCTGGTCTCTTGTGGCTTCCCTTTGCCTGGGTGGGCTTTCTGACCAGTCACCATGAGATGAGTGCATACAAGAGATCAGCAGAACGGTTGATGGTCTTTCTGGGTTGGCCACTAAGCGACCACTCATCGGCTTGCGACTGCCGTGCTTGTCTGTATGGCCCCTAAATCGCTCCAGTGCTTCTCAGTAAAGCCTACATGTTTGCTAAGGAGTCTGTCCCTGATTATCTGGACAGTCTTTTTTAGATTCATAAGATCTAAGATTATGCTTTCATGGACTCTCTCCAGCAGAACATCCCATAAACGACAGCTTGCACAATCTTCTGCGTAACATCTTACCGTCCCTCCCATGTGAAGTGACAACCAGTCATAACTTTCTCCTCTTTTTAATGTGTATAAGTAGTAAAGATTTGGCAGTAGCTAAAGTGACCTAACTAGTGAAGTTCTCTGGGAAGCCCCCCACTCCTGTGTCCAGCCCCCATTTCTGATTACTTGCTTATGATCTCAGTGTTGCTTTTCGCCTCCAGCACACGAGAGCCTTTGATGTGTCTGAGCCTGTTTCTCATCTGACTTGATTATGCCAAAATACTATGTATCATGGACAGATTTTTATTTTTTTTTTGTTTTCCCTCTTAGGGTGTTACTGACATAACTAAGGCATAACTAAGACTGTGTTCACACTAGTATTTAGTGTCTGTATATAATGAAAGCTACAATGTTCAGCTGGATCTGTAAGACCAATATCCCTATCCTTTAATAATATTAAATGGGACCCTTTGCAGACTGTACCTGTATAGCAGTGGGTGATGAGTGTGGCGATGAAGCGTCCTCCTCGACGCGCGTTTCGGGGTCTGCTTTCCCTGACAAATGAAATATTATTTACGTATATAGCCTGCGGGCAATCTCTTGCATATTCTATGTATCCATCCTCCTCACAGCGATCCTTCTGTGACTTTAGACCCGCTATACAGACATATGCACATGCACTTTTTTCCAGCCATTCATGCTGCTTAGATGTATGGATATATCTCAGTGGTTAATACATTTGATGTGTTGATACCAGTACATGGATTCAGGTTATAGCACTTCAGCACTTTATTAAATGTACTATTCCTTTCCTAGTCCATACTGATGTCCACATCAATGTTAATCACTCATGGTAATTATTCATCATAATTATGCTATATGTTCACCACTTATATAGGAGTGTCCCGCTGAATTGCCTCTGCTGCACTAGCAGTTATTTCCCCACCCTATACCTTTTAATGGATCTGACTAATAAAGTTATATATTTTATTCACATTTTGGACTTTGTATTTTATTTTTATTATTTTTTGTTCTTTGTATTGGTGAGAAGGCATGCTAGAGTCGGGTGCACCTGATTCCTTAAGGGGCGCACACTTCTTAATGAATATGGCATGTCTAAAAATTGGTCTGTACCCCAATTGGGGACTGTAGTAAGGTGTGAGTGTGGTGTTTAGAATGGCCGTGCACAACTTTTCAAATCTTTTTTGCTCCAGAAAACTGGTTTGAAAGCTTTAATGAATTGAGGGAGTTGTAAGTTGCGATTCTCCATACTCCTGTACATCGTACTGATATCACTGTAAAACAAGCAAAATGGCAGCTATATAAAGAAGTGTCTGCTAGGGAGTGGGGGGATTTACTACACAACAACCTGTAGAAAAACGAGATGACTGATTTTTTTTTTTTTTTTTTTTTTTTTTTTTTTTTTTTTGCCATAGATTTCAGATTTTCCCTTGCAATACAAAGAGTCCAGAACATTTCCATAAGGAATCTCCAGAGCATCGTATGTCGCAGTTTTTTTTTTTTTTTTTTAATTGTTCAGTGTAAAGATTTGCGTTCTTGTGACGCTCCTTGGTACAGAGCGGCTTCTTTGTGTCCCTATGTTTAGGTTTGGTGACGGGAGGTGGAGAACGCTTGCTGGTTCCTTCACATTTCTGGATCCTGTGTTTTTACTTCATTTCTGGGAATTTCTGCCTTTCATTTGCTTTTAAGGGAATGTTGTGGCTTTACTGCATGCAGCAACCTCCCTGTGAACTCATTACCAGGGAGATCATAAACACAACTGTAAGCCCAGAAACCTTGTCTGGAGGAGTCCAGCTAAATTTAGCAGCCTAGAATAGCGGAGGATACCTCTTCGTGTCTCCAGATCCCTCTTTCTGTACGTTTTCTGTACCCTATTGTGGGGTAAATGGATATAAGTAACATAGCCGTAACTAAAAAATAGTGGTCAGCCTAGCGGTCAGGCCTACTTCTATTTATTTTGTTTCCCCATGTTTCTTCCAGTGGGGAGTGAGACTAGTTGTCTTCCAGCGTCTCTTCATAGATCCAACATGCCTGCACCTTTCATGATATCTGGTATCGGGAGGTCCATCTATGATCGAGTGTTTCACGCAGATGCTCTGACTTTACTGTAGGACTATGTTCACATGGCATTATTATTGGCCTAATAATTATTATTATTATTTATATACCACCATTAATTCCATGGTGCTGTACATGAGAAAAGGGATTACATACAGGGTTATCGTTAACAGTAAACAAATTTACAATGACAGACTGGTACAGAGGGGAGAGGACCCTGTCCTTGCGGACTTACATTTTTCGGGATAATGGGGGAAGAGGCAGGAGGTCGGTGTGCTGCAGCTCGGGTGGTTGGTGAGGCGGCAGCTCGGGTGGTTGGTGACAGCTCAGGTGGTCAGTGACATGGCGGCAGATTGGGTGGTTGGTGAGGCGGCAGCTCGGGTGGTCGGTGACATGGTGACAGCTCAGGTGGTCAGTGACATGGCGGCAGATTGGGTGGTTGGTGAGGCGGCAGCTCGGGTGGTCGGTGACATGGTGACAGCTCAGGTGGTCAGTGACATGGCGGCAGATTGGGTGGTTGGTGAGGCGGCAGCTCGGGTGGTCGGTGACATGGTGACAGCTCAGGTGGTCAGTGACATGGCGGCAGATTGGGTGGTTGGTGAGGCGGCAGCTCGGGTGGTCGGTGACATGGTGACAGCTCAGGTGGTCAGTGACATGGCGGCAGATTGGGTGGTTGGTGAGGCGGCAGCTCGGGTGGTCGGTGACATGGTGACAGCTCAGGTGGTCAGTGACATGGCGGCAGCTTGGGTAGTTGGTGAGGCGGCAGAATGGTTATTGCAGGCTGTAGGCTTTCCTGAAGAGATGGGTTTTCAGGTTCCGTCTGAAGGATCCGAGGGTGGTGGATAGTCGGACGTGTTGAGGCATGGAATTCCAGAGGATGGGGGATATTCGGGAGAAATCTTGGGGGCGGTTGTGTGAGGAACGAATAAGTGTGGATGAGAGTAGGAAGTCTTGGGAGGATCGAAGATTATGTGAGGGAAGATATTGGGAGATTAGTTCAGAGATACAGGGAGGGGGCAGGTTGTGGATGGCTTTGTAGATCAGTGTTATATGTGTGTCTCTCATAACCTCCCACTTTATGCTGGAATACTCGCCCATTTGCTATAATTGAGTCCATTCTATTGAAGCCGTGAGCTTTTTGGTAGCCTTTTATCGCAATTTTGTTTTTAAACAAGCCATTAGACGATAAATGAATGATGCCATTTGTTTAACATTTTTCACATTTTAGGCTTGATAATCATTTAGTTTTCGTCACCTCCGCTGAATGATTTACAGCTATTAGCCAGGCTGAGTACATGTGGGGGTTCCCTAGCAACCAGGCAACCCCCACATGTACTCAGCCTGGCTAGGAGCTGTAAATCATTCAGCTGAGGCGATGAAAACTATCTCCGAATACTACCAAATACTCTGAGATCACCTGAGTGTGCTCGGGAAAACCCAAGCAACGAGTACACTCGTTCATCACTAATAATCATACATTCTAATGGACACGTCCTAAAAGACTACAGTCAGTACAATCAGACTTGTAACATTTGGCAGATCCATTATTTCAGTGTAGGAAATGGCATGGCCTGGGGTGCTATGCTGGGTCACACTTTTGGATATGTTTAGCATGTTTGTCAGGAGAATGACTGCAGGTAGGTGGTAGCAGGGGTCAGACAGAGCGAGAAGAGGGCCCCTGTGCAGTAACAGTATGTTGGCCCCTTGCAGTCCGATGGCTCATTATAATGCACTCATTTATGTGCTGATTTTGAGGTGGAAGTTGCCCCCTTACCTCTAGGGCTCCTGTGTGGCTGCACAGGTTGCAGAAATGGTATATCCGCCCCTGGCGGCAGATATTAGTTCTAAATTATTATTTTTTTTTTCTAAGCCAGTGTATAGATGTGCACATTTCAATGTTGTTTTTTTTTTTTCTTTTTCTGTCTTTAGAGGGACTGACAGACAGGCGCATCATGGTGGCGCCAATCATTTAAAAGCACCTTTCCACTTGCTTATTTCCCCTCTGTCTCATCTCCACCCATCTTTGCACCGATTCTTTTGATTAACAGTTCTGGTTTCACAAAGCAAAGGTATGATGGAGATGGAGGGGAAAGCAGGTGGGAAGGTGCACTTAAATGTTTAGCCACTCCATGATGCACCGAGCGCCTGCACTTGGTTTGAACCGTCTTTTTGTGCTCACAGTCTGTATAAGGGGTTTTTGTTAACGGATTTTTGTCGCCTCCTCTATATGCAGCATAAAGTATGTGCAGAGACCCTGATTCCAGTGATGTCACTTACTGGGCTGTTTGCTGTGCTTTTTGATCAAAAATATTGTATCAGCAGGAAAACTGTCACAGCATGGACTAGCAAACATGCAGGTATTTAGTCCTCGATATTCAGGAGCTGCTGCTGTTCTCCCACCACTAGTATTGCTTGACCAATTTCTCTGTACACTGTGTATAGGCAGAAAGCTGCCAATCAATGGTGGGAGTGGGTTATACAAAGCTCAGGATTCAGACAACTGGTAGACCTGTCGCAGCTGAAACTGTGATATCAAATCTAAAGAAGCCCAATAAGTGACAAGTCGCTAGAAACAAGGTTTCTGGAATCGAATGGGTCAGCGAAAACCTTGTGAGTGATTTTAATTTTATGTATGCCACTCGTATCACTTCATATGATTAAAGGTCCATCTTCCCATCCTATGACCCAGCATTGCACAAGCCTGTTGGATGTTATTTGGCTGTATTGTTTACTACCAGGTGTCGTCCGTGTAAAGGCTTCATTCCCTCCTCCTGTACATGCTGGTAGTCATGAAGGAAGCTCTGAGGATTCCCTGTGCACCTGCGCTCCTTAGGAACCTGCGCTCCTTAGGAACCTGCGTTCCTTAGGAACCTGCGCTCCTTAGGAACCTGCGCTCCTTAGTAACCTGCGCTCCTTAGTAACCTGCGCTCCTTAGTAACCTGCGCTCCTTAGTAACCTGCGCTCCTTAGTAACCTGCGCTCCTTAGTAACCTGCGCTCCTTAGTAACCTGCGCTCCTTAGTAACCTGCGCTCCTTAGTAACCTGCGCTCCTTAGTAACCTGCGCTCCTTAGTGACCCGCGCTCCTTAGTGACCCGCGCTCCTTAGTGACCCGCGCTCCTTAGTGATCCTGCGCTCCTTAGTGATCCTGCGCTCCTTGGGATCCTGCGCTCCTTGGGATCCTGCGCTCCTTGGGATCCTGCGCTCCTTGGGATCCTGCGCTCCTTGGGATCCTGCGCTCCTTGGGATCCTGCGCTCCTTGGGATCCTGCGCTCCTTGGGATCCTGCGCTCCTTGGGATCCTGCGCTCCTTGGGATCCTGCGCTCCTTGGGATCCTGCGCTCCTTGGGATCCTGCGCTCCTTGGGATCCTGCGCTCCTTGGGATCCTGCGCTCCTTGGGATCCTGCGCTCCTTGGGATCCTGCGCTCCTTGGGATCCTGCGCTCCTTGGGATCCTGCGCTCCTTAGTAACCTGCGTCATTCTACTGTCCATGATGGGGTCTATTAGTCTTGTGAACACCATAATCTGCCTGCTGCACCCACCAGAGAAGGTCCAGCGTATCAAAGAGGAGGTTCTTTTTTCTGGAGAACTTTACTCTTGAGCATCGGTGCTCCTGGCAGAAAATTCTCCTCTGTACAAGCCCAGATGATAAAGAATGTAAATGTCGGTGTTTGCGTTTGATACTTTGTATCTTTTAGCTACACAGTAGGAAATAATATTTGCAACAATGTTTCTCTCATTTCCTATGGTTTCCGAGGGCCTGAATGATGCATCCTGGGAGTTAGACATCTCTGAGGCTCTGTAGAGATTCCTTGTATGCCAACACATGCTCCTAAGGGGAAATCTTCTGTTTTTCCTCTTCTCCAATTTCCTGCATGGAAAGTAACAAGTTAAAGCACGGAGCACAGTATGTACTGGCTATTTATTGGAATAAGTCCCCAGCAATGTTTGGATCTTTTGGTAATGGGGGTCAGAGTAAAGTATCTAGGTGCGAGCCCGCACTCCTGACATCCGCAGGATTTTCCCGTTTTCGGTGCTCCCTTGCAGGACCTCCCTGGGGTGGTTAGGCTGGCATCCCCGCTTCTGGGACTGTGAATCCATGTGAAATATACTGGACGTTTTACAAGGATTTCTTCCTGCAGCTGGATTTAGTTTTCTGCACAGATCAGCTGCTACAATACTGTGTGCTGCTTGTGAAATTGAAACACAGATTTACCAGAATTGTTAAAAATAAGCTTCTGTCTGTGAAGACTGTTTCCTGTTTTTGGCATGTCTACTGTCATGTGAGAATCCGACCGTCTTAAAATGACAAATTTATCACTGTTTTATGCTGGTTGATAAATTTGTGTTGTTGTAATACTGTCTGGTCTAAATTTATATCACCTATTCGATAACTAACTTTTTGCCAAAAATGGGCCCCACAGTTTTGGGCCGGTTTTTTGCTGTTGCGCACTAGGTCACACTCATTTCCCGATAATCCCCACTTGATATTCCCCACTGTATGGTCAGATCAGTCCACTTCATAGGGTCACAATTTGGTTAAAAACCGCATGAATGGAGAATCCCTTCCTGTCCGGTGTCTATAGTTTAGGCTGGTGGAGATGGGTTAATGTTATGGGGAATGTCTTTTTGGCAAACCCAGGGTTCTGAGAATACCTGTGGATTGATGATTGACCTGTTGGGCTTGTCCAAGTGGTATGGCTGACAAAGTCTATCCCTTCATGACCGCTTGATAGAGGGGGGGGGATTGTGAGCTCACCGCGCCATGTCATCCGATGTTGAGGGTTGTGTCGGGGGCCAATCCTACTGGTGAAGTTCAGCTAGAGATTTGAGGATAGGAGGAAATAAGCGGCACATCCATCCAACAACGAGTAAAAATTATTTCTTGCATTATTCAAGATTAGGCTAGTGTACTGTAGATGCACTTCTTTTTGTTAGTTTAAGGCTATGTGCACACGATGCGAATTCGTGTGTGGATTTTTCCGCACTGTTTTTGCAAAATCCGCAGGTAAACTGCACTGCGGATTTACCGTGGTCTTTGTGCGGATTCCACCTGTGGTTTTACACCTGCGGATTCCTATTGAGGAGCAGGTGTAAACTGCTGCTTAATCCGCACAAAGAATTGACATGCTGCAGAAAATACAGCGCAGTGTTTCTGCGCGGTATTTGCTGCAGCATTTGCACTGCGGATTTACGTTTTCCATACTTTTACATGTTACTGTACAACGCATGGAAAACTGCTGTGAATCCGCAGCGGCCAATCCGCTGCGGATCCGCAGCAAAATCCCCAGCGTGTGCACATAGCCTTACACATCGTGGAATCCATGCCATGATGAATGCTGCTGTCTAATGTATGTGAACCTTTTCTTCCACCCCTGGACAAGACATTTGTAACTTGTTTCTTCTATGTTTGGGCATTTCACTTGTTGTCATAAAACTGGTGGATGTTTCTTCTACGTTTTCACACTTTTTTTGAAGGTTAGAAATACAGATTGATGCATTTGAAGACTGTGACCCAGGACGAGTCTCGGATTTGTCCTGGTCAGCGTGTCCATGCATGAAAGCACAAGGGTGTCCAGCAGATTCATCTGGCAGATAATAGCGAGGCCCTGCAATCTGTAAGCATTTTATCCGCCTGTTTGCGTTCCTTGTGGCACTGGAAGTTGTCTGATGGCCGTATTGATTAAGTACAGTGTGTAACTAAATATAACATGGTGAGGCACAAGACTGCGGATATCTTCTGGTAGGAAGAATGCTTTACGTCAGCAGAAGTAGCTATTGCGCCTCCTCCTCACTTGTTTCCAAGGAAAATGTCATCTGGCATAGTTCATGTCTTGCTTAGTTTGTACAATCAAATGGAGGAGTTTGGCCATAAACTCGTTTTGTATGGCTGGGGGAAAATATTCAGTTATGTCACATGGAAGATCCTTGTCTCTCACACATGCTATTTAGGCGCAATTCCCAGAGCTTCACAGAAAAAGCTCCTGGCATCGGATGGTTGCCAAAGCAACTTTCTACCTGCCACTGATCTCCATTTCTTCTAAATTCCTTGCGAGAGGTATAATTGTTGGAGGTACCCTTTACTTTTGAATTCCCGAATAAAAGTGAACTGCGTTCCCATCTCTGTCCCATTTATTGGCCGTCTGACTACACCCTAACATTGATTATTTAATCCTGCTTAAAAAATGTATTGCACCAATTGGAGAAGCGTTTTGCACACTTGTTTCATATGTTTTTTTTTCTTCTTTTTCCCTTGGCCTGTTTTAGATGTTCTTTTCCAGATTCAGCCTATGTGCCCACGTTGCAGAAATGCTGCGGAAATGTCTGCAGCATTTCCGCAACTACCTGCCGCGGGTAAAACGCATGCGGAATTCGCATGCATTATCCCGCAAAACACAGGCATTTTGCAAGCTTTTTTTAGCTTGCAGAATGGTTGTGCTTTTACAAGCGATTTAAAGCATCGCTTGGAAAAGTGACAGGTTGGTCACACTTGTGAAGCATAGTGCTTTACAAGTGTGACCAACTTTTTACTATTGATGCTGCCTATGCAACATCAATAGTAAGGGTATGTGCACACGTTGCGGATTCTCTGCAGATTCGCGCGAGCGTTTTAATGGAATCCTACAGCGTTGGAATTGCCGCGATTCTGCAGGAATAATGAACATACTGCGGATTTTACCACTATGGGATTCCGCAGCAGCAAAATTTGCAGCATGGGCACAGCAACTGCAGAATCCCAAAGGATTGCATGGGAATGCGTTTTTTAAGCATTTCCGCTGCGGTGGAAACGCATAACGCAACGTAGGCACATAGCCTAAATGTTTCTACTAAGCTAAACACCCCTTTCACCTCCTATTATTATAAATTTTTTTTTAAATGGTTCTGGAGCAGTTGTGACGATGTGCAGTAGTCCCTATTGAAAGGCAATGTCCTCATTTCCGAAGGTCATTTTTACATTACTTTAGTATCATCCTTCATGTCTAGGGGTTTTTACTTCTACTGGATCTGTGTATCATACACCTCTCATTCTTGGAAAGTCTTCTCTGTAGTTTATGCTTTTGCAGGACTTGCATAGAACATGTGAAGTAGACATTTGCTGTCCTCTGCTGCTTGTCATCCTGCAACATTCCCTTTAATGGTATATAAAAGCTCCTGCTGAATGTATGCTAAATTCATTTGTTGCATTGTATTCAATACTTACTGCTGTATATCCATGTGGGGGTCATTCTAGATGTTATCTGGTGCAAGGTGTTACAGCATATGGATGTAGCCAGGCCCAGTGCCTCTGATCATCTAACCTCCCCTGGTGTGCTAGCCAATTGCTAATTTATACCAAATCAGCTCCCACAGTCCCTCTCACCTGATCCTCTACTTAGTCCTATAAATTTAGTAGCATTCTAAGGGGTGCACGTGTCTCCCGTCAGCTAAAGTATCAAGATGCTGCAGTTATTTTAACGGCAGGAGTTGGGACCCCACTCTAAGTATCTGTCTCTTTTGGGTATCTCTGCCCAGTAAGCACTTATTACTTGGATCTAGCTTTTCTGTTAACCCATCTGACTCCTTCACCATTTTTACAAATGCCCTTACAGTGTTAGCTCCTTTTAATCCTCACTCTCCCCAAACCCCAGCACCCTCTAACCAAATAATCATCTCCCCTTCCCTCTTTCCTCCCCACCTGACCACCTCTGCTGACCTGCTCCTCAACTTCAAATCTGTCTTAATAAAACAAGCCAGCCACTCTCCTTCTCCCACCTTCTCTCCCTTTCTCTGCTTCTCCTCACTGCTGGCAACACATCTCCCAACCCTGGACCCCCACAGCTCATACCTCCCTTTACTACCTCCTCCTACCGCTCCCTATCTAACATGAACTACCGCAATCTTTCCAACGTGAAACACGTGCCTCTCACGCCCACCCCCCTACTCCCTCTCTGGAGCACTCTGGAATGCCCGTTCAATCTGCAATAAGCTTCATGTGATTCATGACCTCTTTCTCACAAGCTTGCCTTCCTTGGCCTCACAGAAACATGGCTAACACCCTCTGACACATAAAGTCCGATGGATTCCAGTACCACCTTTATGCTGATGACCTCTGTGGCCCAGATGTCACCTCTCTGCTGTCCAAAATCCCGGAGTGTCTATCAGCCATATCCTCCTCCTTCTCCTCTCGCTTCCTCAAACTCATCATCTTTCCTCCATCTCATAGATCTTCCTCACCTGACCTATCTATCGCAATTAACGATATCACGCTTTCCCCCGTACTGGAAGTCCGCTGCCTCGGAGTAACCCTTAACTCTGCCCTGTCCTTCAAACCGCACATCCAAGCTCTTTCCACCTCCTGTCGCCCCAGCACAAAAATATCTCCAGAATCCGTCCTTTCCTCAACTGTCAATCCACTAAAACGCATGTGCATGCCCTCATCTCCCGCCTAGACTACTGTAACATCCTTTTCTGTGGCCTCCCTGCTAACACCCTTGCACCTCTCCAGTCTCTCCTCGCTACTCCTCCGCTTCCCCCCTCTGCAAATCTCTTCACTGGCTCCATTCCCTCAGCGTATCCAGTTCAAATGACTAATACTGACCTACCAAGCCATCCATAACCTGTCTCCTCCATATATCTCTGAACTAATCTCCCGATAACTTCCCTCACGTAATCTGAGTTCCTCCCAAGACCTCCTTCTCTCCTCCACACTTATTCGCTCCTCACCCAACCGCCTCCAAGACTTGTCGCGAATATCCCCCATCCACACGTTCGACTATCAACCACATTTGGATCCTTCAGACGGAACCTGTAGTCGTGCAGCTAGGCTCTGATTTACTTGTTGGTTTTGACTATGTGAATCTAATGACAGGCCTCCCTTAAAGTGGTTGTCTGTAGTCCGATTCTGGCCGGGAGTATGCATATGTGCGCTATGTGAGGATTCACAGGTCTGAAGTTGCATAGAGTGACTGCAGACTTGTTGTCTTAGAGCGGACAACCCTTTTAAGATCTTACTCCAGTGCATCTAGAAAGATTACAGCTGATTTGCTGGCATGCTTGGAGACTTGCTTTTGGTCAAACCATAAAGGATCCTGGTGTCCTACCCTGTACCAGTGTGCATTTATAAATCCACGTCCACGTTGTGCTGTAATCACATGCAGATTTTTGGTGTGGAATTTGTCATCTGCCACGTCTGACCATGTAACCCAATGAGCAGCTTGGCCTCATCATACTTCAGATTAGTTCACAGAAATGATTTCCACTTATTTACTGGTTATTCTCTCCTTGTGATGTTAGAGCTGGGATCGCGCATTGTCAGTGAGATCAGTCGTCCATTTACACCTTATATGATCTACACTGAGAAAACTCATTCTGTTGAGATGGCACCAAGGATGATCACAAAACCCAAGTAACTCTTATTCTGAATGTGACTGATGTGCTGCTCATTTCCTTCTAGATAAATGCAGTCTTATAAAGACTGTTGAAATTTGGCGCTGACCGTGATCGTTTTTCTCTTTTATAGGAGACCTCCAGATGTTCTCATACTCGAGTTTTTAATCTTCCTTGATTTTCTTTTACAGCAGCAGCATCATGTCCAAGTCACATGGGCTGAGGACACCCGCAGACGCTTGTGTCCGCTCTTAAAACAAGAACTTCATAAAATCTCCTAAAATAACATGTTCCGAGGAAGACTGACATCCTGCAAGTGCTGCCAGTATAACCAGTGATTGAGAGGCAGCCCATAGTATGTACTGTCTTGTTTGCAGGCCGGCTTTAATTTGTGTTTATGGATGTCCAGAAGGAAGATATATTTTCCTCTAGTTTATTGAGGACACATAAATGTGAGTGACTTTGTTAGGCTGTGTTCACACAACTAAAACATAATGCCTAGGCTACCCCCAGCACCGTCTGATCCCCCCCAGACTTATAGTGGAGTACTGTCTCAGAATGGAGGGTCCAACACAGATGTTAAATATAGTCTTAAATGGTTATTCCAATCTATGCACATAGGTGATCATTGAATGACTGGGTGGCCAATCTCTGGAACCACCACTGATCTTGAGAGTACCGACTGCTCCTTCATTCTCTGGAAAAAGCTGAGATAGGTATTTAGCTATTTTTCTCCAGTAGTCCCATAGATAAGGAGCAGTTAAACGGTGCCACTCCAATCCAACAGGAATTGGTGGGGATTCCAAAGATCAGACCCCCCAACAATTAGAAAGTTCTTGCCTATCGACAGGATAGGTGAAAACGTACAATGTTGGGAGTAACCCTTTAAAGGGAACTGGTCAACAGAAAAAACACTTAACATTCAGATACAGGGTTAATCTGCAGGTTAATAGCGTTACTAACCTGCCCGACGCCTGCACTTGGCTGAACGCTGCAGGGAGAAAATTAACTTTATTGCCCCCCGGCAGTGTGCGGGTTTCAGTCACGGTTCCTGCGTAGCCTTGGCTGACATGGTCTCCGCATTGTGGCGGCTGTCAGTCAGGGTCGCGGTTACAGCCGCTGCTCTTTATGCTCAGAGCAGTTACTGAACTCCCCCCACCGCCCCCGTAACTGACACCGGAACGCTGCATTAACCATTAATGTTCTCCCTGCAGAGTTCAGCTAAGTGCAGGCGCCGGGCAGGTTAGTAACACTGTTATGAACCCCACATTTGCAGGTCGTAGCGTTTTTCCTGTTGACAGGGTCTTTTTTAATTTGTACACCCAGTATTAGATTTATTTTTTTTTTTTTTTGTGGTCTTTAGCAAGTGGGACCTGGCTCAGAGCAGCCTAAAGGCTCTTTATCTTTATTATTATTTGTTATGTATGGTGCAAACATTTTCCACAGCGCTTTACAGTATGCACACATTCTCATCGCCGTCCCCTATGGGGCTCACAATCTAAATTCCTCATCAGTATGTCTTTGGCTTGAATCCACCCCCCTCCCACAGGAAATCTAATCTGAGCCAGGCCCTTTGATGCAGACCAGAAAAATTGGCTCTAAATAAAAAGGCTCACATCTCTGGGACCGTATGGCAGATTTTTATTTTTTAAAAAGAGGGGACAATGCTCTAACTAGAGCTTTTTAATGTGTTGACAGATCTTTTTTAAGGTTACGAATACACATTAGTAAAACTAATAAAAATATACAATTGTAATAAAAAGCTCATCTGTTGAAACTTCCCAATGATCTAACATTCTAGCTGAATGATGACCGCATATTAGCTGGAGCTCTCACAGTTAGTGTATGCAGAGTGCTCTAGATACTTTGCACCAATTGATTATAATATATCTACTTTTTGTATAGAAGTTCTCATGCAGATGTCCGATCACGGACCACTAAGGCTACTTTCACACATCAGGCTTTTTGTTTCAGGCACAATCTGGCAAAAACTGATCCGTATTTCTTTTATGCCGGATCCGTTTTTTTTCTCATAGAGTTGTATTAGCGCCGGATTGTTCCTGATGGCCACACATTTCATCCGTTTTTTTTCCGGATCCGTCCAAATAGTGGTTTCGGGCGGACGAAGAAAACGTCCACTGCAACGTTTTTTTTTTTTTTTTGTCCGGTGGGAAAAAACGCACAGTGACGGAGTCAGCCAAAAACACATGAAACGGAGATGTAAAACACTGAATCAGGCTGCAGGATCCGGTTTTCAAAGCATCTCCCATACAAATCATGTAGATTTTCCGTTCTGGGCCTAATGCACAGACCGTCCGCCTGTCTCCAGACCCCAGTGCGACATCTTCAAGTATTTAGATAGAGGCTGTCATGCTCAGGAGAGCCGCAGCCAGTCCGTGCCTTGCGGTTCAATCTCACACCTATTTACGCTGGTGTCTGAGCTTTTCTACCAGTAGGAGCTTTCCTATATTGGGGGACATGTTCTTCAGTTTGACCCCTGACTAACATAACACAATCTATAAAAAAAAAAAAAAAAATGCCTGTTCTACTCTGTAGATTTTGTTAATTTTGTGCTTTTTACCTGTAGATTTTCTTAATCTCATTCAAATTCATTGGGAAAATCGGAAAAAACGGAATACGTTGCTGGATTCCTGTGTTTGACGGTCAACGACGGATCCTACGTCCATAGGCTTCCCTTATAGCCAACGACGGGCAGCGCAGGACCCGTCGCTGAGCGATTTTCCGACGTGCAGAAAAAACGTTCCGCTGAACGTTTTCTCTGCCCGACGGACCGCTATTTTACGACGGATCCAGTGCACGACGGATGAAACGGATGGCCGTCCGTCACAATCCGTCGCTAATACAAGTCTATGGGAAAAGACAGGATCCTGCAGAAAAATTTGCTGGATCCTGTTTTTTCAAAAATCTACGGATTTCAACGGGAGGAAAAAGACGGAAGTGTGAAAGAGACCTAAGTCTGTTATTTAAAGTAGCTGCAGTTCCTGCTTGGAGCCAATAGAGGTCAGTGTGGGAGTTTCCTGTCTGTGACAGGTGTAATCCTAAGTGTGCAGCCGCGCTCCTGGGCATCACCCATGGTTGGGAATAAACTGTCACAAGCTGGATCATGTCCAATCTCCTAATATCAACTCAAATCCCCAAAAAATTAATATGGTTGTAATAACGGGTCTTGGGAAGGTTGTCATTGGATATTGGGCCAATTCATAGAGGTCACTCTGTGAGCAGTGAAGCTGACGGTGTTTTGACTACTCACTTAGGCTATGTGCACACGTTCGGAATTGCCGGCATTAATAATAAAAAGATATAATGTTAAAGATATTCTAATCTTCCGGCATCCCGCGCAGCGTTCCTGATGCTCCCGTTCCCAGTAATGCATTGCGAGAATGACCTGTGATGACGTAGCAGTCTCGCGAGACCGCACGTCATCACAGGTCATTGCCGCAAGGCATTATTGGGAACGGGAGCATCGCGAGGAGCGGGAAGACTGCCGGGGATGCCGGAAGGGGACCTGGGTGAGTGGCTGACACACGCAGTGCGCATGCCCAGGAATCCCAGCCCCGCACTGTGCATAATGCATAACACACTGCGGGGCTGGGATTACCAAGGTGGGTGGCCGCACAGGCGCAGTCTGCAAGCATGGCTGGGACGTCAGATGGCCAGAGCTTACTGCACCTGCACGACAGTACTACACAGCGCAGGCGCCGGATTTAATGCGAAAACAGTGCGAAGGGGGCGGCGCCCGGCACCCCTGAAGATTTGAGTGATGGCAGTGTGGCGGTTCAAGCAGGGGGGTTAAGACCTGCCTCCCTGGATAAAGACAGGTATTTTGGAGAAGTTATAAAACGCTTTATTTTGGGAATACATGAACCAAAATCTAAAAGAGCTACCTTGTTAGAATGCAGCATTACTGCTGCACAAGGTGGCTCTTTTAGTTTATAACGGCTGGAGGGGGTGACAGTGGCCCTTTAAGTAGACGTAACCAGCAATGAAATGACAGATATTGGGGGGGGTCTATTCGTGTGCGGTATGTGCTTTTTGACCACCTGGGTTGTATAGGGGCAGGTGCATCCGCTTGGACTCCAGGGTCAAGTCTAAACTCGAACTTAGTCAACTTAAATGTATGATTTCCTAAATCTGTAAATAATTTAAAGAAATCTGTGACTTAAAGCGTTTTTCAGATGCCATAGGAAAAAGCAAGTCAGCAAGTATTCCTGCACCCATAGGGCCCTATAGAATGCTGTTGTCGCCAGTATAATGGAATCTCCTATGCAGCAAAAGAAAGGGAAATTGTGCTGTATCGATCCTGTGGGCACCAACAGGGCACTCTTCAGATGGCTCAGGCCCACATGGTTCCTTATTGTAACTAGTGTTTTGAGGACATGACTTTAGGGATGGGGAGATAATAAGTGTGAGATAATAAGTGTGTGTGTGTGTGTATATATATATATATATATATATATATATATATATATATATATATATATATATATATATATATATATATATATATATATATATATATATATATATATATATATATATATATATATATATATTATACTAGATGGTGGCCCCATTCTTAACGCATCGGGTATTCTAGAATATGTGTTTATGTATGTATATACTGTAGCAGCCACATAGTATATAGCACAGGCCATGTAGTATATAGCAGACAAATACAATGTGGCCTGTGCTATATACTATGTGGCTGCTACATACATACATATTGTAGAATTCCCGATGCGTTAATACAGGCCACGCAATATATAACAGTGGCCATGCAGTTTATAACACAGCCCACACAGTATATAACACAGCCCACGCAGTATATAGCAGCCACGCAGTATATAGCAGCCACATAATGTATATAACACTGCCCATGCCGTATAGAACAGTGGCCACGTAATATATAACTGCCCACGCAGTATATAGCAGCCACGTAGTATATAACACTGCCCACGCAGTATATAGCACAGCCCACAGAGAATATCACTCAGCCCACATAGTATATAACACTGCCTATGTAGTATATAGCAGCCATGCGGTATCTAACAGGCCACGTAGTATACAGCAGTGTGGGCACCATATCCCTGTTAAAAAAAAAAAAAAAATTAAAATAAAAAAGTTATCTACTCGCCCCCTAGGATCCACCGAAGCTCCGGCGATACGTGCGCGGCTGCCGCCATCTTCCGTTCCCAGGATGCATTGCGAAATTACCCAGATGACTTGGCGGTCTCACAAGACCGCTAAGTCTTCTGGGTAATTTTGCAATGCATCTCCGGGAACGGAAGATGGCGGCCGGCGCCAGCGGCTCGGCGGACTACGGAGGGTGAGTATAGCAGGTTTTTTTTTGTTTTTTTTTTAAATTATTTTTAACATTACATTTTTTTTACTATTGATGCCGCATAGGCAGCATCAATAGTAAAAAGTTTGGGACACACAGGGTTAATAGCGGCGGTTACGGAGTGCATTACCCGTGGCATAACGCGGTCCGTTACCGCCGGCATTAACCCTGTGTGAGCGGTGACCGGAGGGGAGTATGCGGGCGCTGGGCACTGACTGCGGGGAGTAAGGAGCGGCGATTTTCTTCCGGACTGTGCCTGTCGCTGATTGGTCGTGGCTGTTTTGCCGCAACCAATCAGCAACTTGGATTTCCATGACAGACAGAGGCCGCGACCAATGAATATCCGTAACAGACAGAAGGACAGAGGGAAGTGGCCCTTAGACAATTATATAGTACTAGATTGTGGCCCGATTCTAAAGCATCGGGTATTCAGGAATATGCATGTCCTGTAGTATATGGACAACGATGATTCCAGAATTCGCGGCAGACTGTGCCCGTCGCTGATTGGTCGAGGCAACCTTTATGACATCATCGTCGCCATGCTGTGCCCGTCGCTGACTGGTCGAGGCCTGGCGGCCTCGACCAATCAGAGACGCGGGATTTCCAGGACAGACAGACAGACGGAAAAACCCTTAGACAATTATATATATAGATGTATGTGTGTGTGTATATATGTGTATATATATCTCTATCTCTATCGGCTCACTCAGCTGTACATGGAGGTAGACACAGGACCAATGTGGCTTTAACCCCTTACCGGCATCGGACGTACTATACCGTCCGATGCCGGCTCCCCTGCTTTGATGCAGGGCTCCGCGGTGAGCCCGCACCAAAGCCGGGACATGTCAGCTGTTTTGAACAGCTGACATGTGCCCGTAATAGGTGCGGGCAGAATCGCGATCTGCCCGCACCTATTAACTAGTTAAATGCCGCTGTCAAACGCAGACAGCGGCATTTAACTACCGCTTCCGGCCGGGCGGCTGGAAATGACGTCATCGCCGACCCCCGTCACATGATCGGGGGTCGGCGATGCTTGTGAATGGTAACCATAGAGGTCCTTGAGACCTCTATGGTTACTGATTGCCCTTCGCTGTGAGCGCCACCCTGTGGTCGGCGCTCACAGCACACGTGCAATTCTGCTACATAGCAGCGATCAGCAGATCGCTGCTATGTAGCAGAGCCGATCGTGCTATGCCTGCTTCTAGCCTCTCATGGAGGCTATTGAAGCATGGCAAAAGTTAAAAAAAAAAGTTTAAAAAAATGTGAAAAAAATAAAAAAAACATAAGTTTAAATCACCCCCCTTTCGCCCCAATCAAAAGAAATCAATCAAAAAAATATCAAATCTACGCATATTTGGTATCGCCGCGCTCAGAATCGCCCGATCTATCAATTAAAAAAAAGTATTAACCTGATCGCTAAACAGCGTAGCGGGAAAAAAATTCGAAACGCCAGAATTACGTTTTTTTGGTCGCCGCGACATTGCATTAAAATGCAATAACGGGCGATCAAAAGAACGTATCTGCACCGAAATGCTATCATTAAAAACGTCATCTCGGCACGCAAAAAATAAGCCCTCAACCGACCCCAGATGATGAAAAATGGAGACGCTACGAGTATCGAAAAATGGCGCAATTTTTTTTTTTTTTTTTTTTAGCAAAGTTTGGAATTTTTTTTCACCACTTAGATAAAAAATAACCTAGTCATGTTAGGTGTCTATGAACTCGTAATGACCTGGAGAATCATAATGGCAGGTCAGTTTTAGCATTTAGTGAACCTAGCAAAAAAGCCAAACAAAAAACCAATGTGGGATTGCACTTTTTTTGCAATTTCACCGCACTTGGAATTTTTTTCCCGTTTTCTAGTACACGACATGCTAAAACCAATGATGTCGTTCAAAAGTACAACTCGTCCCGCAAAAAATAAGCCCTCACATGGCCAAATTGACAGAAAAATAAAAAAGTTATGGCTCTGGGAAGGAGGGGAGCGAAAACCGAACACGGAAAAATGAAAAATCCCCCGGTCATGAAGGGGTTAAGAACTTCCTTTGGTTTATTATGGCCAGCAAACACCAAGGTGTAGTAAAAGAAACACAGCCCTCTGGGCATAAAGAGGTGGGAAAAAAAAATGTTAACAGAAAGCACAGTCCTACTGGTTCCTCCCCTCCAGCACTTTACCAGTGACTTTTGTCACTATATATACAGGTCCTTCTCAAAAAATTAGCATATAGTGTTAAATTTCATTATTTACCATAATGTAATGATTACAATTAAACTTTCATATATTATAGATTCATTATCCACCAACTGAAATTTGTCAGGTCTTTTATTGTTTTAATACTGATGATTTTGGCATACAACTCCTGATAACCCAAAAAACCTGTCTCAATAAATTAGCATATTTCACCCATCCAATCAAATAAAAGTGTTTTTTAATAACAAACAAAAAAACCATCAAATAATAATGTTCAGTTATGCACTCAATACTTGGTCGGGAATCCTTTGGCAGAAATGACTGCTTCAATGCGGCGTGGCATGGAGGCAATCAGCCTGTGACACTGCTGAGATGTTATGGAGGCCCAGGATGCTTCAATAGCGGCCTTAAGCTCATCCAGAGTGTTGGGTCTTGCGTCTCTCAACTTTCTCTTCACAATATCCCACAGATTCTCTATGGGGTTCAGGTCAGGAGAGTTGGCAGGCCAATTGAGCACAGTAATACCATGGTCCGTAAACCATTTACCAGTGGTTTTGGCACTGTGAGCAGGTGCCAGGTCGTGCTGAAAAATGAAATCTTCATCTCCATAAAGCATTTCAGCCGATGGAAGCATGAAGTGCTCCAAAATCTCCTGATAGCTAGCTGCATTGACCCTGCCCTTGATGAAACACAGTGGACCAACACCAGCAGCTGACATGGCACCCCACACCATCACTGACTGTGGGTACTTGACACTGGACTTCAGGCATTTTGGCATTTCCTTCTCCCCAGTCTTCCTCCAGACTCTGGCACCTTGATTTCCGAATGACATGCAAAATTTGCTTTCATCAGAAAAAAGTACTTGGGACCACTTAGCAACAGTCCAGTGCTGCTTCTCTGTAGCTCAAAAGTGGCTTTACCTGGGGAATGCGGCACCTGTAGCCCATTTCCTGCACACACCTGTGCACGGTGGCTCTGGATGTTTCCACACCAGACTCAGTCCACTGCTTCCTCAGGTTCCCCAAGGTCTGGAATCGGTCCTTCTCCACAATCTTCCTCAGGGTCCGGTCTCCTCTTCTCGTTGTACAGCGTTTTCTGCCACATTGTTTCCTTCCAACAGACTTACCATTGAGGTGCCTTGATACAGCACTCTGGGAACAGCCTATTTGTTGAGAAATTTCTTTCTGGGTCTTACCCTCTTGCTTGAGGGTGTCAATGATGGCCTTCTTGACATCTGTCAGGTCGCTAGTCTTACCCATGATGGGGGTTTTGAGTAATGAACCAGGCAGGGAGTTTATAAAAGCCTCAGGTATCTTTTGCATGTGTTTAGAGTTAATTAGTTGATTCAGAAGATTAGGGTAATAGGTCGTTTAGAGAACCTTTTCTTGATATGCTAATTTATTGAGACAGGTTTTTTGGGTTATCAGGAGTTGTATGCCAAAATCATCAGTATTAAAACAATAAAAGACGTGACAAATTTCAGTTGGTGGATAATGAATCTATAATATATGAAAGTTTAATTGTAATCATTACATTATGGTAAATAATGAAATTTAACACTATATGCAAATTTTTTGAGAAGGACCTGTATGTGTGTGTATATATACAGTGGGGCAAAAAAGTATTTAGTCAGTCAGCAATAGTGCAAGTTCCTCCACTTAAAAAGATGAGAGGCGTCTGTAATTTACATCATAGCTAGACCTCAACTATGGGAGACAAACTGAGAAAAAAAAATCCAGAAAATCACATTGTCTGTTTTTTTTAACATTTTATTTGCATATTATGGTGGAAAATAAATATTTGGTCAGAAACAAAATTTCATCTCAATACTTTGTAATATATCCTTTGTTGGCAATGACAGAGGTCAAACGTTTTCTGTAAGTCTTCACAAGGTTGCCACACACTGTTGTTGGTATGTTGGCCCATTCCTCCATGCAGATCTCCTCTAGAGCAGTGATGTTTTTGGCTTTTCGCTTGGCAACACGGACTTTCAACTCCCTCCAAAGGTTTTCTATAGGGTTGAGATCTGGAGACTGGCTAGGCCACTCCAGGACATTGAAATGCTTCTTACGAAGCCACTCCTTCATTGCCCTGGCGGTGTGCTTTGGATCATTGTCATGTTGAAAGTCCCAGCCACGTTTCATCTTCAATGCCCTTGCTGATGGAAGGAGGTTTGCACTCAAAATCTCACGATACATGGCCCCGTTCATTCTTTCATGTACCCGGATCAGTCGTCCTGGCCCCTTTGCAGAGAAACAGCCCCAAAGCATGATGTTTCCACCACCATGCTTTACAGTAGGTATGGTGTTTGATGGATGCAATTCAGTATTCTTTTTCCTCCAAACACGACAAGTTGTGTTTCTACCAAACAGTTCCAGTTTGGTTTCATCAGACTATAGGACATTCTCCCAAAACTCCTCTAGATCATCCAAATGCTCTTTAGCAAACTTCAGACGGGCCCGGACATGTACTGGCTTAAGCAGTGGGACACGTCTGGCACTGCAGGATCTGAGTCCATGGTGGCGTAGTGTGTTACTTATGGTAGGCCTTGTTACATTGGTCCCAGCTCTCTGCAGTTCATTCACTAGGTCCCCCCGCGTGGTTCTGGGATTTTTGCTCACCGTTCTTGTGATCATTCTGACCCCACGGGGTGGGATTTTGCGTGGAGCCCCAGATCGAGGGAGATTATCAGTGGTCTTGTTTGTCTTCCATTTTCTAATTATTGCTCCCACTGTTGATTTCTTCACTCCAAGCTGGTTGGCTATTGCAGATTGTCTTCCCAGCCTGGTGCAGGGCTACAATTTTGTTTCTGGTGTCCTTTGACAGCTCTTTGGTCTTCACCATAGTGGAGTTTGGAGTTAGACTGTTTGAGGGTGTGCACAGGTGTCTTTTTATACTGATAACAAGTTTAAACAGGTGCCATTACTACAGGTAATGAGTGGAGGAAAGAGGAGACTCTTAAAGAAGAAGTTACAGGTCTGTGAGAGCCAGAAATCTTGATTGTTTGTTTCTGACCAAATACTTATTTTCCACCATAATATGCAAAAAAAAATGATAAAAAAAACAGACTGTGATTTTCTGGATTTTTTTTTCTCAGTTTGTCTCCCATAGTTGAGGTCTACCTATGATGTAAATTACAGACGCCTCTCATCTTTTTAAGTGGTGGAACTTGCACTATTGCTGACTGACTAAATACCTTTTTGCCCCACTGTGTATATATATATATATATATATATATATATATATATATATATATATATATATATACATACATACATACATACATATATATATATATATATATATATATATATATATATATATATATATATATATATATATATATATATATATATATATATATATATATATATACATACATACAGGTCCTTCTCAAAAAATTTGCATATAGTGTTAAATTTCATTATTTACCTATATATATATATATATATATATATATATATATATATATATATATATATATATATATATATATATATATATATATATATATATATATAGTGACAAAATTCACTGGTAAAGTGCTGGAGGGGAGGAACCAGTAGGACTGTGCTTTCTGTTAACATTTTTTTTTCCCACCTCTTTATGCCCAGAGGGCTGTGTTTCTTTTACTACACCTTCGTGTTTGCTGGCCATAATAAACCAAAGGAAGTTCTTAAAGCCACATTGGTCCTGTGTCTACCTCCATGTACAGCTGAGTGAGCCTATCTATCTATCTATCTATCTAGATATATATAATCTACTATATAATTGTCTAAGGGTCACTTCCGTCTGTCTGTCCCGGATATTCATTGGTCGCAGCCTCTGTCTGTCATCATGGAATCCAAGTCGCTGATTGGTTGTGGCTGTTTTGCCACGACCAATCGGTGACGGGCACAGTCCGGCGGCAAAATGCCCGCTCCATAATCCCCTCCAGTCAGCGCTCACACAGGGTTAATGGCAGCGCTAATGGACCGTGTTATGCCGCTGTGTAACACACTCCATTAACGCTGCTATTAATCCTGTGTGACCAACTTTTTTACTATTGATGCTGCCTATGCAGCCTCAATAGTAAAAAGATCTAATGTTAAAAGTAATAAAAAATAAAAAATCATCATATACTCACATTCCGGCGCCTCCGGTAACCGCTCCATGCAAGCGGCAGGTTCCGGTGGCAAGGATGGTATGTGACAAGGACCTGCCATGACGTCACGGTCATGTGACCGCGACGTCATCACAGGTCCTGCGCCCATACCAACCCTGGGACCGGAAGCTGCCGCGTGCACCGCACACAGGGCCAGGACTTCAACGGAGGGTGAGTATATATTTATTTTTATTTTAAGTCTGTATACTACATGGCTCTATGCTGTATACTACGTGGCTGGGCAATATACTACGTGGACATGCATATTCTAGAATACCCGATGCGTTAGAATCGGGCCACCATCTAGTGTGTGTGTATATATGTGTGTGTGTGTGTCAGCACTCACACAGGGTTAATGGCAGCGTTGACCGCGGTGTAACGCACTTGGTTAACGATGCTATTAATCGTGTGACCGATTTTTTACTTTTTACTATTCATACTGCCTATTCATGAAAAAAATAAAAAATAGTTATATACTCGCTGTCCGTCGGCCCCCCGGATCAGGAACAGGCCTTTCCCGCGCCTCGCGACGCCCCGGTGACCGCTCCATGCATTGCGATCTCGCGAGATGATGACGTGCGGTCTCGTAAGACCGCTACGTCATCATTTCGCGAGACCGCAATGCACTCTTCAGACCGGAGAGCGCGGCCAGTGTTTATATACTGCGTGGGCTGTGTAATATACCGCGTGGCTGCTATATACTACCTGGCCAGTGTTATATACTGCGTGTGCTGTGCTATATATTACGTGGCCAGTGTTATATACTGCGTGGCCTGTTGTTAGATAGTACGTGGCTGCTACATACTGCGTGGGCTGTGTTATATAGTTCGGTACGTGGGCTGTGTTATATACTGTTTGGGCTGTGTTATACATTGTGTGGCCTGTATTAACGCATCGGGTATTCTACAATATGTATGTTTGTATATAGCAGCCACATAGTATATAGCAGCCACATAGTATATAGCACAGGCCACATTGTATTTGTCTGCTATATACTACATGGCTCCTATATACTATGTAGCCTGTGCTATATACTATGTGGCTGCTATATACATACATACATACATACATACATACATACATACATACATACATACTCTAGAATACCTGATGTGTTAGAATCGGGCCACCATCTAGTGGGCCAATAAACCACATTTATTTTTTCTATTGGAGTGCTGCCTTCATTTTTCTAAATAATAGCACTACCTTTGGACATATAAGCAGTAGTGATGAGCGAATATACTCGTTACTCGAGATTTTCTGAGCATGCTCGGGGGCCCTCCGAGTGTTTTTTAGTGCTCGGAAATTTAGTTTTCATCGCTGCAGATGAATGATTTACATCTAGCTACCAGGCAACCCCCACATGTACTTATGCTGGCTAACGGATGTAAATCATTCAGCTGCGGAGATGAAAACTAAATCTGAGCACTAAAAAACCCTGGGAGGACCCCCGAGCGTGCTCAGGAAATCTCGAGTAATGAGTATATTCGCTCATCACTAATAAGCACTTGAGCAGGTGAGAGCAGCCGCAGCGCTGACTTCTTGGTTACCGCTTTCAGACGAATAAGTAAAGCACACTTGTCCACAGGAGAATGTATCACAATGCTGCTGGAATGGCAGGAGCACGAGAGGGGAGTATAAGTGTTTTTAATTTATCAGAGGCAAACATCCAGATTAAAAAGGGGATGTCCTAGTAGTGAACAAACGCTTTAAACTAAGGACCACCTCCAATTGGCGCTGCTCCTGGTTTCTGAATCTGGTTCTCTTATTCTTCTGAGCCCCTCCATTCTAGAGTAATAATCATCCGTGCGTGCAGAACAGGACTTCTACCTGGGAAGTATACGGGAATAGTTGCCTACTTATTTCTAAGGGGCATAATTTTGGAACTGAGGGGAACAGAATAAAAAAACTATCACAGAATCAGTGGGACAGCACCAATTGGTGAAAATACTCAGTTTAAATTAAAAAAAAATCCAGTAATCTGGCCTCTTAAAGGGAACCTGTCACCCCGAAAATCGCGGGTGAGGTAATCCCACCGGCATCAGGGGCTTATCTGCAGCATTCTATAATGCTGTAGATAAGCCCCCGATGTTACCTGAAAAAGGAGAAAAAGACGTTAGATTATACTCACCCAGGGGCGGTCCCGCTGCTGGTCTGGTCAGATGGGCGTCTCCGGTCCGCTGCGGCGCCTCCTATCTTCTTTCCATGACGTCCTCTTCTGATCTTCGGCTCCGGCGCAGGCGTACTTTGCTCTGCCCTGTTGAGGGCAGACAAAGTACTGCAGTGCGCAGGCGCCGAGCCTCTGACCTTTCCGGCGCCTGCGCACTGCTGTACTATCCTCTGCCCTCAACAGGGCAGAGCAAAGTACGCCTGCGCCGGAGCCGTGGCTGAAGATCAGAAGAGGACGTCATGGAAAGAAGATGGGAGGCGACGCAGCGGACCGGAGACGCCCATCCGACCTGACCAGCAGCGGGACCGCCCCTGGGTGAGTATAATCTAACGTCTTTTTCTCCTTTTTCAGGTAACATCGGGGGCTTATCTACAGCATTATAGAATGCTGCAGATAAGCCCCTGATGCCGGTGGGATTACCTCACCCCCGATTTTCGGGGTGACAGGTTCCCTTTAAGATTAGAATTAAAAAGCCTTTAAAACAATTAGTCAGCGTCCAGTCCAGTGGTGTGGTACAGTAATAATAATAATAATTATTTTTATATAGCGCTAACATATTCCGCAGCGTTTTACAGTTTGCACACATTATCATCACTGTCCCCGATGGGGCTCACAATCTAAATTCCTTATCAGTATGCCTTTGGAGTGTAGGAGGAAACCAGAGAACCCAGAGGAAACCCACATAAACACGGAGAGAACATACAAACTCTTTGCAGATGTTGTCCTTGGTGGGGTTTGAACCCAGGACTCCAGCGCTGCTGTGCTAACCACTGCGCCTCCGTGCTGCCCTTCAGTACAGGAGATGTGACCTGCGCAGTCGCCATCTTGGCAGCTGTCCGAGATTCTGAATCTGTGAAGTTTATTAGCATTTTATATATGAATCCAATATTGAGACATTACAAGACTGAAAATTGTGTTTCTAAATCAGCTGAAACTTTCTTCCATAATTAAGGACCTTTTAGTATCACGTCCTGGTTGGTCTCTTACCTCATAGATGTCTTTTAAGATCAGTCATCGCTTCCTTCCTGTAATGAGTAAATTACTGACAATCTGCCAATACATGAAGTGCTGCTTCTCCATGCCGGAAGTTCAATCCTGTCATGCAAATTTTTTTTTTTTTAGCGAGCACCTGGAGTAGCTTTTGTATGAAACCCCATAATTTACGAATACTGAGCTGAAAGCTTCTTCAGTAGATTGTGTGAAGAAACGTCCAGCTTAGTATCAGTAAATAATGTTTTCTTTGGCAAAAGCTCGCAGAAAAAAATATACAACGGGGACCCTTTGTGTGAAGCAGATGTGTTTCCACTCTTCTGAGTGACGTATCTGCTGTCCAGACTGTACGCTCTGTGAGCCAGAAGTCTCTTCCAATGTAAAGGATTAAGCTCATCCAAATCTTGAAGGATACTAGGGGGCTTCTCATTTAAAGGTGGTGTCCCCGAGACCCTGATATTCATATCTTTGATTTTAAAATTAAACTTATTTTGTAATGTACATCAATTTATAATTCCCTACCATTCGCTCTGTACTTTAACTCTGGTTCTTTCATGATGCACTGGGGATTCTCAAACAGAACGTCATCAGGGAGCTGGGGCTGCTGTCGCTCGCCCCTTCTCCACCCTGAAACCGTGTCATCAGGGAGCTGGGGCTGCTGTCACAAGCCTTGAAACTGGAGTCATCAATGAAGTCCGTTTCAGGGGCTTGGCTAGTCTCTCTTCTAGTCAGCATGCAATTGTTGTCAATTCTGACGTAAATTTTCCCTGTCTATTGTCTTTCAGTGTGCACTACTAGTGCGCTCCCTCACCGGCTCTAATGAGAATTGAAGAGCCAGCGAGAGAGCGCACGGCTAAGTAGACCAGAGATTAGCACAGTCCCAGAAGTGCGCTGTCACGGACTTCCCACTTCAGGGTGATGATGACGGAGGCTAGTGATTGCGGTGCAAGACCCCAGATGACATCCCCTTTCTGGGCAGAAAAAGAAACATGGGTGAGCGATTGCAGCCCCAGACCCCAATAATGGTCTATTTGAGAATCCCCAGTGTTGGGAGACTCCAACGTAATATCATGAGAAGGTGGATGGGTGGAAACAAAGGAAGATTAAGTACAGAGGGAACTGTAGGGAATTGTTAACTGATGTACAGTACAAAAGTAGTTACTCATTAAAATTAAATGGTTAGATATTGAGCATTGGGTTCGCTGAGTTTCGGACAACCTCTCTAACTATCAGCCTTTTAATGTTAATTGATGGAGACCTCCAAGCTCCTGCAATAGTAATTCTGCCAGCAAGAAACATTATATGAGAATAGGGCCGGTAGATCAAGTATCGGCCTATTCAGTAATGTATCCCAAGGTAATCGGGACGCAAGGGACACCTGGGTGACTCTCTCTAAGACAAAAGCATATGCAAAGCGTTGCACCCGAACAACACCCCCCCCCCCACCCCCAAACAACGGGGAGCATATCCCAGGAAAATCCGTGCTATCTTCCTGGTGTCAGTTACCATACCATGAGGAGTTTATACCGATTATTAGCACCGCTATGGTTAACTGAGTGTTGAGCTATAGACTCAGCCACATCCTGCCATTCTCTAAAGGAAAAATATTGCCTGAGGTCCTCCTGCCAGCCGAGCATGGTAGACGGTTTGTTTAAATGGGAGACCTATTATTTAGACAGGGTGACAACTGAGAGATTTCTCCGAATTCTGGGACCCCTGAGCCCTCACCTGTAAGTGAAGGCAGCCTGCGGCAGTCACATCCTGGTGGAGACTGCAGTGTAGAGAGCCAAGGTTAGCGCTCCATCCACACACCTCCCAACCATCCCGGATCCAGCGGGACTGACTGTCCCGATTTTGACAGTCAGCCCCGCGATTATGGGCGGGACATTAGTTATCCCGCACTGGTAATATCACCCGGTCAGCTCCCTGAGTCCCTGCACCTGCAGAGCAGCACACCACATATTGACTGCTCTGTGCGCAAAGGACCTGTGATGAAGTCACAGGATGGGAGGAGTCAGGGGTCACATGATCGGGAGGAGCTCTGTACAGGACTCTGCTGGTTGTCATGGCGCTGGACGAGGGTAAGCATATGTGTGAGGTCAGGAGGTGTTTACAGTGTAGATGTAGCAGAGCCGTGTGTGTACGAGGTGTGTGGATTGGAGAAGCATGTGAAAGGTGTTCGGCGTGGAGTCGTGTGTGCAAGAGGTGTACGGAGCAGAGCCACGCGTGTACGGAGCGGAGTCGTGTGTGCAAGAGGTGTACGGAGCAGAGCCACACGTGTACGGAGCGGAGTCGTGTGTGCAAGAGGTGTACGGAGCGGAGTCGTGTGTGTGCAAGAGGTGTACGGAGCGGAGTCGTGTGTGCAAGAGGTGTACGGAGCAGAGCCACGCGTGTACGGAGCGGAGTCGTGTGTGCAAGAGGTGTACGGAGCAGAGCCACGCGTGTACGGAGCGGAGTCGTGTGTGCAAGAGGTGTACGGAGCGGAGTCGTGTGTGCAAGAGGTGTACGGAGCAGAGCCACGCGTGTACGGAGCGGAGTCGTGTGTGTGTGTAAGAGGTGTACGGAGCGGATCCGGTGTGTATGAGGTGTACGGAGCGGAGTCGTGTGTGTGTGTGTGTATGAGGTGTACGGAGAGGAGCCGTGTGTGCGAGGTGTACGGAGCAGATTCGTGTGTGTACGAGATGGACGGAGTGGATGCTAGCTGTGTCGGATCGGAGCAGATATTGCTCCTCGCTCTGACACTGACTGGCACAGGAGACACTGAGAGGTCTTTATCAGTGGCGTACCACAGCTGCAGCGACGTGAGCAGTCAGCGGCGCAGCTGGATGACATCATTCAGCGCCGCGGGAGTGGAATCTGCCGGCTGCTGCGAGGGAGCGCGGTGAAAGATGTGTGTGTGTAGTGATAGAGAAGGCAATGATGGGGGTGGGGTAACCATGTGTGGCCATTATACTGTACCCAGCATCATGTGTGGCCATTATACAGTATGAAGCACTGTGTGGCCATTATACAGTATGAAGCATTGTGTGGCCATTATACAGTATGAAGCACTGTGTCGCCATTATACAGTATGGAGCATCATGTGTGGCCATTATACAGTATGAAGCACTGTGTGGCCATTATACAGTATGAAGCATTGTGTCGCCATTATACAGTATGGAGCATCATGTGTGGCCATTATACAGTATGAAGCATTGTGTCGCCATTATACAGTATGGAGCATCATGTGTGGCCATTATACAGTATGGAGCATCATGTGTGGCCATTATACAGTATGGAGCATCATGTGTGGCCATTATACAGTATGGAGCATCATGTGTGGCCATTATACAGTATGGAGCATCATGTGTGGCCATTATACAGTATGGAGCATCATGTGTGGCCATTATACAGAATGGAGCATCATGTGTGGCCATTATACAGTATGGAGCACTGTGTGGCCATATTTTTTTTATAATTATTGTTTATGAAACATTGTGATCCACAGTACTAAATGGGTGTGGTTGGGGCGTGACTAGCTGTGAAATGGGTGTGGTCAGAGGCGTGGCCTTAAATTCGCCGCGGCGCGCTCCGCTTTGTCCCTCTTTCCCTTCCTCAAAAGTTGGGAGGTATGGATCATCCATTGTCTTAGGATTTCAATCCTTTGGCACCCATTCACTACTAGCAGGATCCTGTGCCGCCATGTACCTGCCCTTTAACTGTGTTATTGTGCCGTACAGTTTTGAGCTCCATGGTGTCTGTGTTGTTGCACCTGCTACATTGCTTAGTGCGTCCCTCTTAGCAGGTTTTCTCTGTTGTCTCCTGTTGTCAGCAACAACCTAGCAGAACAGCTGATTGCGCCTAAGTGTGCAAAACCACTTAATTAAATAAGCGTGAAAGGTCACACAGATTTCTGCTATATCTGCGGCATTTATTTGTCTTCTGTCCCCGCACATGTATTTGCTTCATTACGCTAGCTTATATAGAGCTAACATATCTGCAGTGCCTGACCAGCATTGTGGGGTCCAATGTGGACAGCGATCATCTAAATCTCGGCGATTTACACGGCTTGTGAGTGTGGGAGGAAACTCGCAGACAGAACGTGCAAACTCCATGCAAATGCCGTCCCTGGTCAGATTAGAACCCAGTATCAGTGCGAAGCGCTGAGCCACAGTGCTGCCTACAGCCAAATGCTATGGAAAACAGTGGAGCAAGTCCCCACAGTCTGGCACTATCCATACTGGCCATATTGTCAAGGCGAATGGTGCCACCTACTAGGTAGATTAATCATACATTTCTAGAAGGAATAGCCGGAATGACACAATGTAGATCGTTATCACATACTACATATGTGGTAACATTAGTAACATTGGTGGTAGCCTGTATCATTGTTGGTTAACGGGGTTGTCCTGACATGACATTGATGACCTTTCAGATCGTTGGGGGTCCAGCACGCCCACTGATTAGCTGTTATTTTGCTCTGGTGGCCGGATGTGATCACTGATTGAACAGAGGTGAGCTGTTCTGCTCTATGTGTAGCAGCCGCTGCTGAGTACTGCAGATCAGCGACTATTTAACCCCTTGTACATGTACGGCACAAGTCTGAAGTGGGTGTACGGAGTGGACTCAGTGGGTGAACCCACACCATACCATACCCATAGCCAGGAGCTGCCTTTAAGGCTGTGTTCACACGTTCCGGTTTTTTTTGCGTTTTTTTTTCGCGGTTTTTCCCTATAAAAACGCTATAAAACCGCAAAAAAACCGCATACAAGAAGCATCCCATCATTTAGAATGAATTCCGCATGTTTTGTGCACATGATGCGTTTTTTTCCGCATAAAAAACGCATCAGGCACAAAATCCGGACATGCTCATTCTTTTTGCGGTTTTTATGCGGATTTCCCACTACAAAATGCATTGGGAAGTGTCCGGAAAAAACCGCGGAAAAAACGCGTCAAAAACGCGGCAAAACCGCGGCAAAAAACGCATGCGGATTTCTTCCGGATTTCATGCAGAAAATGTCCGGTTTTTCACAGGAATTTTCTGCATGAATTCCTGAACGTGTGCACTTAGCCTAACAATCATGGGGGAGCGATTGTTAGATCTGTTAAAAGCTGCTGTCAAACTCTGACAGCGACATTTAGCACACAATGGCACGGGGGCGCGTCATACCTGTGACATGATCGCGGGTCACCGAAAGGTTGCTATGACAGCAGAGGGTCTGCTGAAGACCCCCATGCTTGTCATTATGGAGCTCCTTTGAAATACTACCTATGGCTGGGTTTCAAAGGAAGATGATGATGATGATGATGATGATGATGATGATGATGATGATGATGATGATGATAATAATATTTTACCTATGTGCAGCAAAATAAAAAAAGTAACTTCAAGTCACCCTGAATTTCCCCCATTAAAACTGGATATTAAATGATAAGCAAAAATACACGTGGTATCACTGCTTTCAGAAAAGTAATTATAATAATAATTAACCCGATTGGTAAACTGCAAACTAAACTTAAGAACCCCCTAATTGCTTTTTTTTTTTTGTCTCTGCAATTCCACAAAAAATGCTGTTATAAGCCATCAGAATGTTACATTTTTCTTAAATGGTATAGGTAAAAAATTGTCTTGTCCCGCAAAGGATCAGCTCTTGGGGTATGGCTACACGTTCGGTATTAGGCAGTGCTTTGGACGCATCACTGATAGCGCTGCCGGCTATTGAATGCAGGTGATGCTGCATGTGTTCACTGAACCGTGCAGAATCACCGCGTCCAATACATTGGACGGGTGACATTTATTTTGCGGAGACTGAGTCTCCGCAAGATAAATTGACACGCTGCGGTCTGGAAAGACGCGCTGCATGTCCTTCTCCTCAGGAAAGCCGCGGTTGCCGCTGCATGCATAGCGGAGATGGCATTTCTTGAAATCTCATCCACTTTGCTGTAACATTTGGCCGCTGCGGATGTATGCAGCGTGTAAACCGCAGCGTTTACTGACCGTGGGAACGTACTCTTACACTGCTCCATCGACTGAAAAATAAAAATGTAACGGGTCTTGGAAAAATGGCGACACAACACAAAATGTAGGGGAGCTAATAACTGCTGATTGGAGATGGCAGCTGTCGGACCCCCACAGATATGAGAGTGATGGGTCACCAATATTGCGCTCCCGGACAACCCCTTTTAGTTTTCCCTAACACGTGTAGATGCGGCAGAGTTCATTACATGGGCTTTTCTCTCCGTGCTATAAGGGTATGTGCACATGTTGCGGATTCTCTGCGGATCCGCAGCGTTTTTTGCAGTGCAGAAACGCTGCAGATCCGCAATTGATTTACAGTACAATGTAAATCAATGAGAAAAAAAAATGCTGTGCTCACTTTGCGGAAAATCCGCTGCGGAAACGCTGTGGTTTAAAAGAAGTAGCATGTCACTTATTTTTTGTGAATCTGCAGCGTTTTTGTACCCATTCCATTATAGAAAACCGCAGGGGTAATAACCGCAGCAAAAACGCACAAAAAATACTGCAGAACCGCAGGTGCGTTTTCTGCCAGGAGAGGCAGAATCCGCACCAGAAATTCCTAAGCCTAATCCGCAACGTGTGCACATAGCCTAAATCTGATTTATTTTTTCTTCATCTGGGCGAGTATGGCAGCCGATGTCCCTTCTATGAACGGCGCTCTGCGTCTTCTCATGAAGCCACTTGGCTGCTGTATTTGAGATGAGCCCGCGGTTTACACACTGTCCAAAAAATGAAACTATCTGGGAAAATTCCTGTAATAATAATGAAGCCAATACTGTTTCCAGTGTACGTTCTAATCAGGAAGGGGGAGGCTGCTTTATTTCTTTTTTTGCTGTTTGCAGAAGTAAAAAGTTGAAAGTGTCAAGTCTTCAGCCGCATGTGATGCAGGAGGAGTGAGCGCCCTCTCTGCGGATTGGCAGGGGTGTGTGACCGCACCATTATAAAGCCGTCACGTACTCTGCTCCACAGATCTGCTCTGGCTGGATTGCATTACACAGCTTCAAGTCAAGGACATGCTCTACAATTAGGACAGCAGCATGGAGCGAAGCCGTGCCCGTAAGGACATGATAGCTGTAAGTCTGACAGGCTTTATATAGTAAGGGGACAGGCTGGCGCACTCGTCACTTTACGGTCTGGCTACGGAATCGCTGTCACGTCTTTCTGTTCCACGTTACTGAGTCTTGTGTGTTTCTACTGCACTTAATGAAATACCTGGCGTGGATGGTGATCTTTAGATACTGTCTGTTATGTTCTGGTTGAATGGAAATCGTAGTAGTAACGGAGGTAACACTACGCTGTAGCACTATTTGTACAAAGGTACACAAGAAAGTCTACAACTTTAGGAATCCGTAGTCATTTAGTCTCTTACAATGAGGCGTAAAATGTTGGTAAGAAGCAGAGAACGCAGTAAGAAACTGTCACGGTCGTCTAAATGTGCTGCACAATGACACTGATCCGCTTTAGGTTTAGGATAAGCTGATTTCATGCCTGAAGGTAATCAGTTTACAGCTCCATGTCTGTCTTTCTGGGCGCCGTACGCCTCTGAACACCCCATTAGATGCTTTTTAGCTTAATATGACCAGTACATTGTTACTGTGGGAAAACACAACTTTTGGCAATGCTCAGAGAAATTCCAGAGCACTGCTCCCTCCAGTCCTGGATGTGTGTAAAAAGGTTTGGCATGTGCATCATAATCCATGGAAGTACAACGAGCTCGTCACTGCACACACCTCCGCACTCCTAAATTATCTGCTGACATTCCCCTGGTAAACACCGTCTCTTTTCACGTATCTAATCCAGCCGTTATGGCTGCTAAAACAGTCACACAGGTAGCGTACAAGCCAGGGGGACAAATGCCTGACCCTGACAGGTCCCTGTTCAGGCTAGGAAAAAGCCCTCCTCTGACCCTGGTCTATCACTGCCTGACCACGGAGGTTGGCACCCTAAAATAACGCAATGGTGCCCCCGATTGATGGTGGCTTAGGCTGCTTTCACACATCAGGTTTTTTGTTTCAGACTAAATCCGGCTCTCGGGAGAAAAACCGGAACCGGAAAAAATAAAAACCAGATCCGTTTTTCCCCCCATTGACTTGTATTAGCGCCGGATGGCCCAGCGTTCCTTCCGGTTTGATGCCGGATCCGGCGTACACTCGATTCCGGCGTCTGGAAAAAAGTCTACTGTAACGTTTTTTGTCTCCGGCGAAAAAGCCTGAAGCTCCAATATATATTTTTTTTTTATCCAATAATCTAGATAGGCTAGCCGGATCTGTAAAAAACAAAAAAAAACGGATCCGTCGCATGAGTCTTTCACAATCTGCACCGGATCCAGTTTTTCCAACATTCGCCGGATTTAGCCTGAAACAAAAAACCTGATGTGTGAAAGTAGCCTTACCCTGAAAGTCCTCAACAGCTCCTAGGATCACCTGAGTAGCAATTCCCTAAGGAGAAAAGGCATGGCACAGGCAACAACTCCAACCAACACATACTACATCAATTAATCCAACAAAGTCTATCACCAGCAGGGGAAGATGTTTAAAGCTGCACCTGAAAGGTGAAAGGACAAACAGAGTAGGCCTGTTACCCAAAAGCGGACTGAAATAAAGATAACAGAACTAAAGTGCCCAAAGAAAAGATATATCTGTTGTGGCTCAGCGGGAAGAGACGCCGACCACAGGATACAGGGTCAGGGTTTTAATCCAGACGCATGACACCATCAGAAATAACTAAAGAACTAAAGGTACCGTCACATTTAGCGACGCTGCAGCGATATAGACAACGATGTCGATCGCTGCAGCGTCGCTGTTTAGGTCGCTGGAGAGCTGTCACACAGACAGCTCTCCAGTGACCAACGATGCCGAAGTCCCCGGGTAACCAGGGTAAACATTGGGTTACTAAGCGCGGCCCTGCGCTTAGTAACCCGATATTTACCCTGGTTACCAGTGAACACATCGCTGGATCGGCGTCACACACGCCGATCCAGCGATGTCAGCGGGTGATCAGCGACCAAAAAAAGGTCCTGATCATTCCCCAGCGACCAACGATCTCCCAGCAGGGGCCTGATCGTTGGTCGCTGTCACGCATAACGATTTTGTTAACGATATCGTTGCTACGTCACAAAAAGCAACGATATCGTTAAGGAAATCGTTATGTGTGAAGGTACCTTAAGGGATTTTCAATTTTGTTTACTGCTTGGTGCCTAGGTTACCAGCCACTCGTGCAGTCTCAGTGGTGGCCAGTCTAGTAGGCAGGGAGAGCAATGATCACAAGCTGTTGCCAGTAGAGCCTGTACACACTTCAGTGATCCTCAGATGCTGCAGAAGCAAAGCCGCTGCTGCCTGCAGAATGAGAGAACGCAGAGGTCGGGCCAACAACATGACCATGACACTGGTCCAAACAGGCAGTCAGGAGACTACCCTCCCCCATCTTTACTCCAGCAACAAGGCAGTGGAGCAGGGCATCTTCAGGATAGAGTATTGGTCATTAAGGACACAGAATTTTTTTTAATTCATTTTTTTCCGTCAACAATATTTAGCGAAATGAGCGATATTTTTAGATGTCTCCATTTAAAAACGTTTAAAATGTGCCACCTATAAACTAGAACTGTTCAGGAAAGTCTTCCTACATTGTACACTTGACTTTGTCCATGTTTATGGCTCCTGGAAGCACTTGAACGACCAGTGCTAAACAGTAATACTCATTGTTTTGTGCAGCATGAGCGGTCAATATGGCCCTGGTGGTCCGGTTCAGCTTCATGGCCATACCTGCTTTGGGGGAGCTGTACCATCACTGTTAATGAGTTATTCAACATCTCTTCATTGATGGGCATATACAGGTTAAAATTAGTTGACGGCAAACATCTTAAGAAAAAAAAAATAGCATGGACTCTTGCATTCCAAAAAGCCACGCATTTTTAAACCGTTCTTTTTCTAGGGGGATAGAGCTTGAAAAAGGATTTTGTTCTCGAAATATGGAGGTGTTTGGAATGCAAGTGTGAACATGGTCTTTGACCTTATTGCATATATGAAATAAACCCCAAACCTTTTTTACATGTAACTGGTGATGCTGGATTTTCTTTAAATCTTGCTGTGATCTGGGCTTCTACAAGTCCCTGTGCACCCGGGAGTTTATACTGTGACTACGAATGTGGTGAGCTTTTTTTTTTTTTTTTTCTTAGTAGAATACAATATATAAATGATGTGTGTATGTATATACTGTATATTATCGGTGTCCATCAGCTGTGCAGCGAGAGAAGGCTTCCCTCCCCTAAACGGTGACATCTGTCGGGGGCGTCCTCCCGCTTCACCAGATCGCATACTCGCCTTTTCGACATCTGTGTTTACTTTTCCTATTTGTTTTCACTGGGTGAAATGATCACAGTTACATTTGTAGCATAGATGGCCTTGTGTCCACTGGTACGGATTAGACTCCTGGATCTTGGCTCGCACACGGCTGTAGGTGTAAAGCTACTGCATAAAAGAGCTGCTTATGTTTCTCCGCTTCTACACCCCATGAGGTCTCACCGCACGTCATGTAATTCTACCTGTCCTAGCAAAGCTTCCGAAACCGATGCTGACAGGACGATCGATAAGGGATTCAGGAAAGATTGTGCGCCCTTGTAACTTAATCCACAGTTTATGAAATTCTTACCTTTTACAACCTGTTGTTCTGGTGTAACACTTGCTGTACCTCATCGCTTATTTTGGGGTGTGGCGAGAGGGCTGAGTTCATGAATGCTATAGGCACATGGGAATTCCATTGTCTTCTCAAACTATATATTAATATACTGTATGTATTTTTTTTGTCTACTTTTTAAGTTTGTGGCAAAATACTTTACTTGCATCATACAGCTCTGTCCTTGCCATCACCAGTTTGATGTTGTAGTTATAAATCCATGGATTCCCTTTAGAGGGGCATGTTCATAATGTGAAAATGAACCTGTATATGAGACTATTGTAACATTAAGTACCTCCTCCACTGGATCGCTGGAACTAGAATGCCCCATTCTCCTGATATCCTCTTCTGAACCACTAGATTGCTGACAGTGATTACATGCATGGCATGCGCTTCACGTTCCATTTTAGTCACCTGACCACTTCGGGAAGATGCAGGACTTGGCGGCCTTGTGACAGAAGTGCCGTGAGGCCTTGACTTCCAGTACAGCCCAATAGTCTGTGCCGCTTACGCTGGAATCACGGGGGCTGACGGCAAGAAAATGTTTGTTGTTTTTAAGCTAATTTTGCCCAAGCTAAAGTTTTTATGAATCCCGGAAACCCCTCTAACCACTTCCCACCATCTCCATAAAGGATAACAATATGACCAAATGCCTTAATTTCTCTCTTGCTTACTTTGAGACACATCTGCTGTAGGTTTGAAGACTGCTTTGTCTAGCCTACTTAGAAGAACCTCTCTTCTCATCTACTATATAAAGCTGAATGTGTGTGTGTGTATGTGTGTGTGTATGTCCGGGATTGGCATCTGCACCGTCGCAGCTACAGCCACAAAATTTTGCACAGTCACACGTCTGGACCCCGAGAGCGTCATAGGCTATATTGTGAGGCGAAATTTTAACCCCGCGCGTTCCAATTCACCAAACAATTTTGCCCCTATCTACATAATGGGGAAAAAAGTGAAAGGAAAAGTGTTGGAAGCGTCGCAGCGACAGAAACAAAATTTTGCACAGTCACACGACTGGACCCTGAGAGCGTCATAGGCTACGTTGTGAGGTGAAATTTTAACCCCGCGCTTTCCAATTCACCAAACAATTTTGCCCCTATCTACATAATGGGGAAAAAGTGAAAGGAAAAGTGTTGGAGGAGTCGCAGCTACAGCCACAAAATTTTGCACAGTCACACGTCTGGACCCGGAGAGCGTCATAGGCTATTGTTATGAAAGGCAATTCAGTACCACAATGGACATAGCGGTCAGAGCACATACAGTGATCTGACAATAACCCAAAATCATAGAACGAGCTCTGAGACGTGGGAACTCTGCAGACCGCAATCCCTAATCCTCTCCAAACAACACTAGAGGCAGCCGTGGATTGCGCCTAACTCTGCCTATGCAACTCGGCACAGCCTGAGAAACTAACTAGCCTGAAGATAGAAAATAAGCCTACCTTGCCTCAGAGAAATACCCCAAAGGAAAAGGCAGCCCCCCACATATGACTGTGAGTTAAGATGAAAAGACAAATGTAGAGATGAAATAGATTCAGCAAAGTGAGGCCCGACTTTCTTAACAGAGCGAGGATAGAAAGGTAACTTTGCGGTCTACACAAAACCCTAAAGAAAACCACGCAAAGGGGGCAAAAAGACCCTCCGTACCGAACTAACGGCACGGAGGTACACCCTTTGCGTCCCAGAGCTTCCAGCAACAAAATAGACAAGCTGGACAGAAAAAAATAGCAAACAAATAGCAAAGAAGAACTTAGCTATGCAGACCAGCAGGCCACAGGAATGATCCAGGGAAAAGCAAGTCCAACACTGGAACATTGACAGGAAGCCAGGATCAAAGCATTAGGTGGAGTTAAGTAGAGAAGCACCTAACGACCTCACCAGATCACCTGAGGGAGGAAACTCAGAAGCCGCAGTACCACTTCCCTCCACCAACAGAAGCTCACAGAGAGAATCAGCCGAAGTACCACTTGTGACCACAGGAGGGAGCTCTGCCACAGAATTCACAACAGGCTATATTGTGAGGCGAAATTTTAACCCCGCGCGTTCCAATTCACCAAACAATTTTGCCCCTATCTTCATAATGGGGAAAAAAGTGAAAGGAAAAGTGTTGGAGGCGTCGCAGCTACAGAAACAAAATTTTGCACAGCCACACGTCGGGACCCTGAGAGCGTCAAAGGCTTCATTGTGAGGTGAAATTTTAACCCCGCGCGTTCCAATTCACCAAACAATTTTGCCCCTATCTACATAATGGGGAAAAAGTGAAAGGAAAAGTGTTGGAAGCGTCGCAGCTACAGCAACAAAATTTTGCACAGTCACACGTCTGGACCCCGAGAGCATCATAGGCTATGTTGTGAGGTGAAATTTTAACCCCGCGCTTTCCAATTCACCAAACAATTTTGCCCCGATCTACATAATGGGAAAAAATGAAAGGAAAAGTGTAGGAGGCAAATTGACAGCTGCCAGATGTGAACACGGGGGACTTAAAGAATGAGAGCGATGGCGCCAAAGAGTATATACCGTACAGTTGCTAAGGCGGTGCCTCGACATGGGATACTCACCACACACGGGGATATGAACACACACAAAATGCGCCACACTCTACCACGTGCTTGAACACATATTACCCTCAGCACACATTTCACCACAAATACACCAACCTCGCCACATAAAAGTCAAAACACAAAAGTCGCCACTCAAAACTCGCCACGCGCAGAACTCGCCACATGCAAAAACTAGGCTCTTGCAAAACTCGCCACAAGTGCAAAATTCTCCTCATGAAAAACTCGCCACACGCAAAACTTTCACACGCGGAAAAATTGCCACATGCACAAAAGTTGCAACACATGCAAAAGTTGCCTCACACAAAACTTGCACATACTCAAAAGGCACCACACATAATACTCGCAACGTGCAAAACTCGCCATACGCAAAACTTGCTGCACACAACTTGCTACACTAACCTGTCACATGTAACTCGACACACAAAAAGTTGCTACACGCATGTTGCTACACAAAACTCATCTCACAAAAGTCGCTACATGCATGTCGCCACACGCAACTCAACACACACAACTTGACAAACGAAAATCGCCCTAAAACACACACAAGTCTGGTATTATTCTTCAAAAATAAAAATCTGATTAATAAGCAGACAAACTACAACAATTGCACCATATAGGAAATACGGCAGCTGTCAGTCACATGACCTGTCTATTATGTGTATGTGTGAGCTAATATATACTGCCAGGGGGAGGGCTTCCTGTTGGTTGGGGATTTATCAGGCTGCCAATTTAGCTTACAAATACTGAGGTAAAAATACTGAGCAAATAACGTGTGAACGAGGTTTAATACAGGAGGAGATGACACACAGGTATATACTATATACAGGGGAGATGACACACAGATATATACTATATACAGGAGAGATGACACACAGGTATATACTATATAGAGGAGGATATGACATAGGTACATATATATATATATATATATACAGGAGGAGATGACATACAGGTATATACTATATACAGGAGGCGATGACATACAGGTATATGCTATATATAGAAGATGACATGCAGGTATATACTATATGCAGGAGGAGATGACACTCAGATATATACTATATACAGGAGGAGATGACATACAGGTATATACTATATATAGGAGATGACATTCAGGTATATACTATATATAGGGGAGATGACACACAGCAGGTATATACTATATACAGGGGAGATGACATACAGGTATATACTATATACAGGAGATGACATACAGATGTATACTATATATAAGGGAGATGACAAACATGTATATACTGAGGTGATGAGGTGAAAATGAGAGGTGTGAGGTGAAAATGAAAAGGTGTGAGTGCAAAATGAGAGAAGTGAGGAAAAATAGTGGAGTGATCAGAAAATGACAGATGTGAGGTTGAAATGACAAGTGTTAGGGGGGAATGAGAGGAGTGAGGGAGAAAATGAGATGTGATTGGGAAAATGAGAGGCGTGATGGGAAAATAAGAGAAGTGAGGTGCTATAACTAACCACAGATATTTACTATGCCCAGGCAACGCCGGGCTCTTCAGCTAGTGTTTCTATAACTATGGGAAATGAGATGGTGCCCATTCTTAGACAGAGGCCTCTAAGCGTCCACTAAATCAGCTTGCATGTAGACGATTGGTGGTAGTTTAAAGCACCACGCTACACTTCAGTGCTGGAAGAGTGCTACTAATGTGAATTCTCTGCCCCTACTCTCCAACTAATGATTGGTACAAACAACCTTATTTTCGGTCCGAGTGCGATCCCACAAAACATCACATAGCAGTTGGACCAATGTTGGTCTGTCTGCAGAAAAAATCGAAGCATGCCCCCGAGTTTGATCTGATATTCAGCCATGCAAGTCAATGAGCCCATGGAAAACTTCAGACTGCACTCGGATGACATCTGATTTCCATGGACTGACTTGAGTAAAGAAGATGGAGAAATTTTTTTTTCCTCCCATTTCCTCATCCACTCTGATCAGAGCGTCATTAGCATAATCGACTTGATTCTTTCGGATGAGTCTACGCTCGTCTGCACCTGCTCTTACCTGTCGCCATCTCCATCTTTTACCAGCACTGCCCCAGTCAGTCTCCAGGAGTTTGTGACCAGTGTTTGCTGGAGCGATCCAGAGGTCACTTTTCAATGCAAAATGCATAAATATCTTCAATGGAAAAATGTTTAAAGGAAGTGAGAAGACCAATTTTCATGCCACTTTTGCCCTAAAGATGCGATGTACTGTACAATACAAGTCAATGATCAGGCTGAAAAGACACCTGGGCATCTTTTTTTGCATTAAAAAAAACGCTAGCAATTTCTTCATTGTTTAATGGAGTTAAAAAAACAAAACAAAACACAAGTACAACAAAAGCTTAAAAAATGCAGGAAAACAAAAAAGCGAGAGTAGCTATTAGTACTCTCTACAGAAATAAAGCGTCAGGGGGAATGGGCCTTCCCAACATTCTGGCTCATTACCATACAAACCTGATTAAACAAAGTTGCTCCTGGTGGTCTAAATCAGAACCCCCAGCCTGGCTGGAGATCGAATCATCTTTGAACCTGGATAGAGCCCCTAGAGAATTGATCCTAAACCAGCTTATGAACATAAGAAATTCCAGTAATAAATCCCACCCAATTTTTATTGCAATAAGTAATGCATGGTCCAAATTGGCTAGGCCCAAAAGAAGAACTGAAAGATTCGAGTCTCTGAAAAATCTGGCCATCTCTTATATATTTGAGTTGCATAACAAAATGGTCAATCCCAAATGGTCCGACTACAAAATCACAAAACTTTCCCATATATTTGACGGAGAAAATTTTGTTCCTTTTAATTCTCTCAAAAACACTTACAATGTCCCCTCTGCTATGTTTTGCGAGTACATGATCATCAAGGATCAATGTCAGAAATTCGTATCAAAAAAGCCCAGTTTCTCTGAAGCGGCTATAAATCTGATTTGTAACCCCGACCACAATATTTTCTGGAGCTACAGATATATCTATAGCTGGTTCAACCATGACTCAGACTTCGCGAAATCTCCTTCCATGCTGAAATGGGAGCAAGACCTCCAGACAATAATTGACCCAGATGAATGGGAAAGTGCTTTGGTCCACTCATACTCAGCTTCCATCTCCATGTCATTACAAGAGTCCTATTTCAAACTAGTCACGCGCTGGTACCTCACCCCAGCAAGACTGTCCATGATAGGGGGTCACACCTCCCCAGATTGTTGGAGAGCGTGCGGAAACAGGGGCAATCTGCTCCATATCTTCTGGAGCTGTCCCAAAATTAAATCTCTTTGGTCTAAAATCTCTGGTTTGATTGGAGTACTTCTGAATAAAAATTTCATCCTGACCCCTCAGATGGCATTGCTCTCTGTGGGATTAAGCGACACACACTTTCCTCTCAAAGCGTTGGTCATTCATATCCTTTTGGTCACCAAAAATGCCATCGCATACAATTGGAAAAAGCCTAAACCTCCATCATTCCAAGAGATCAAAGATCGTATTGACCTCCATAGAGCATACGAGCAAAAATTCGCCCTAAATAATGACAGCCTCAAAAAATGCTCAAAAAAATGGGCTCGTTGGGAAGAAGTTTTCCCGTAGCAATTTTCAGTTGAAATTAGCACAAAGTGAACCGGACTTGGGTTTAACGTGTCTGTAATTCAAGACTGTTCAGTGAGTCCACCCCTCTTTCATGAGCAAATGTATTATAATTATAATTATTCACCTTCCAAACGCTGTTTTATCATTTGACAAATATGGTTACCTGTTGTCGCTTACTTCAAGTGTCTTCTCTCCCCTTTTTCTTCCCATGTTCTCCCCCCCTCCTCCTTCCAGCCTCCCTCCACCCCCCCTTTTCCCTCTCCCCGCATCCCCGCTTTTCCCCTTTCCATTCCTGCCCAGTTAATTGTTAAAATCCAATAAAGATTATTTGGAAAAAAAAAATGCAGGAAAACAGCTGACCATTGAAAAAAGAAACAAAAGGCTAAAAACTTCCTAAAATAAAAAATAAATGTTTAAGGCCACATGAGAAATCGTGTGAACATATAAATTCTGAAATCCAGTCCCCTAACCACAGGCCGTGCCATAAATGTGTGATCGCCCCTGGACAGGTAATGAATGTTTATCATGTGGAAGCCCCTTCAGACTGATGATGGAATATGAAGTGCCATTCTTCCCGTTGGCAGGAGACTAGATCGGCGTCTCTCGGTGCCGGGTATAACCTCCTGTGTTGCCAGCAGAGACTGATGCTTTTCGGGAGTTTTATTATTGAGAGGGACGTTTGGATGTCATCGTGCACCGCTTGTGAACGGTCTCATTCTCCACGTGGAGAGATTCTGTGTGTTTGCCAGCGGTTTATTCCTGGATCGTCTCCTGCGTTCCATTTAGTTAACGGCGATATAATGTGACCTGAAGATTTACAAGGCCATGCCTGCCGGTAACACTATCCTGCCAGGCAGGCCGCGTCCACGGGAATCCAGGGGTCTGCTTGGAACTCAACATAGCGCTTGTAAATTAAACTTTTCTTTTAATTTTTTTTGAAAATGCAAAGTTTGTAAATGGGTACAACATATTATTTGTCCCTGAAAAGATTTCCTTTCCCCTTCCGCATCCTAACTTCTCTTTAAATTACATAAATCTTATTGGATCTACAACTGTATTCCTAATTGATTTTGGCTTGTACAGGTCTCTGCCACATAGAGATTAAGCCTAATGAATTAGTACCCCCTACGGTATGTTCATAGATGCAGTTAGTTAGTTGGGTCAGAACCTCAATTTTTGGGAATTTTTTTATAAAGATACCAGAATGCCATCTGTGACTGGGCCTGAGGATGGACTTCTCACCGTACTGCATGTGATATTTGCTTTTTCATGTTGACCTGCAAATTGGCCCCAGATATGAAAGGCATTTGTAACTTCACTGGGAGGTGCCGTATTAGGGGCACGTACCCCCTTCCCACATTGTATAGACCGTGCAGCACAGGGGTGTGCTTTTTTAGCTGTAGTGAATCTGAGCTAAAACCGTTTTCTTAAATTCATCCCCACCTCCTAAAAATAAAAAAAATAAATCCATCAACCTGTCCCCGTGCTGCACTAATCATGAGGGGACTGTGTAGTAAGCATCAGTATTTGCGATGCTAGTGTGCACCCTATTTATTGTGTGACATGCTAGAACTACAGTTCCCACAATGCCTTGCACTCTACAAGCAGCTTACAGTAGTCTTAGGATTCATGACCGGTGAAGAATAAGGCTACGTTCACATTTGCGTTGTTGGGCGCAGCGTCGTCGACGCATAGCGACGCATGCGTCATGCGCCCCTATCTTTAACATGGGGGGTGCATGGACATGCGCTGGTATGCGTTGCATGCATTGTAAAACGCAGTACGTCATATAGGCGCACAAGACAGGGCGCAGAGGACGCTACTTGTAGCGTTTTCCCTGCGCCGAAATTCCTGATCTGTAGGATCTTATGACAACACATGCGTCGCAAAATGCTGCGTTGTGTACATGCGTTGTTGGTTGCGTCGCCGACGCTGCGCCCAACAACGCAAATGTGAACGTAGCCCAAGTTGGAATTTTTGTTTTTTTTAAACCCTTTGCAATGCGTAGGGGTGAAGTCTGTGGCATATCCCCCAACACAATCTGCACATAAAGTGTTGAGATATTGCAGCTGATTTTTGTTTTCTCTGGCGCGTGTGGATGTGCCACAAAGCTGAATGTCCGTCATGCCCCTATTTTAGGATCAGTTATAGTAAATGGAGAGTTTGTGTCGGGTCAAAGAAGCCTCTGGTGAGTTGGTCATTTGTTTCGCCAAAAAATGCAACGCTAGGCACACTACAAGTCAGTGTCTTTGCTGTCTACAGCAACTAGTATAATTATGTGACTGTCCACTTTAGAGGGTGGGAGGGAAGCTGTCCTCTGTGGAAAAAGCCTGCGGCATTCATGTCTGTCACACATTATCAGGAAGCATCTGCTGAGGGAGGTCATGAAGAGAGAGTCTAGACATGGTGGTTTGGGTTGTAGCCATAGGCTGCACGTATTGCTGTTGCTCCATGTAAGATGGTTGATATTTGGTCTTTGTGCTCATAGAAAGATCTAGTTGGGAACTAGGGGAAGTGAAAGTTGATGAGACCACGCTATGATCTAATGTATGGTGTTTCCATGAGGTGGTAGAACATGTTTGTCTACTTCTGAAATATTCAGTACCTGAGTGTCCATGTATCGTTCTCTCATGCCCGTCCTTTGCTCTGGGCATCGTTTCTGTGAATATAAACTGAAGTGACAAGTTTGTTCCCACAATGTCAGCCAGTTGAACTGGTCAGTTTATTGGCCATTTTCTAGTAAATCAGGTGAAATGTCTGTTACACGGGCAAGTAAAGACTAAAACAAGATCTTCAGCTAGAATAAAGTTTCTGGTCCTGGAGCACAATCCTGTGTGGCCACAAGTGCCATAATCGGCCTGAATCCATGAAGGCATAAAATTATCTTATAACATGAATTGTTTGATTAATGTTACAGGGAAGCTGTCATTAGTTCTGGGTAGCATGAATCGTAGCCTGGCTGCACAATTCCCCTTGTGTGTACATGAGGCGAGATTGAGGAGAAGTCAGATTAGTCCGGTCTCTCCCCATAGTTCCCTAAAGTTTTCTTTTGAAAGGCATTTTCAATATTTCAACGCTGGTGAAATTCTCATGTACACATGCAGGTGTTGCTGTGGTTTGGCATTGTTGTCATGCTTTTTATTCAAGGCCAGGGAGCACTGGTGATCTTTCATGGAAGCTGGTCTACAATTTATAGCGAGTTTGATTGGGGGATGAGGTGATGTTACAGGGTTCGGGTAAGAGACATGCCTGCGTTTCTTGTGGGGATAGAAACCACTAGCAGTCACCAGTACAAAGGAGGTGAAAGGAGATTCCTGGTGCAAAAATGTGCAAATGGTTCATTGGTAAGGTTAGTCACTTACTGGCTGTACCTGAAACACTTCTGTAAGCCCTTCATCTACCACTTGTGTGACGTTAACACTGACCGGAGGGTTAGGCCGGGGTCACAGTCCGCTTATGGAACAGTTTCCGGACCCGGCTGCGGATGTTCTGATCTGAATTCAGGAGCCTTGTAGGTAGAAATAAGGCTGTTGATTTTGGTTCAGGGGACTTGCGTCTGGTCCGGAAATCGTGGTCCGTACACAGGTAGTGAAGTTTAGAACGTTAATATTCTCAGTGAGTTTCAAACCAAGAACCCCTACTTATGACATTTCCACAACTTGGTGAAGGAAAGCCGATCTTTCTATTTTGGTTTGTTTTCAGTTTTAATGACCTCACAAGTTTCCAGTGTTTGGACAAACTGCTGCTTGCGAGCACAGACATGTATACATTTTTTTATTTTAATGTTCTTTCTTCTTTTTCTTAAGGGTCACGATGAAGAAGCGGTAGTTGATTTGGGGAAAACCAGCTCTTCTGTCAACACAAACTTCGAGAAGGAAGAATTGGAAAGTAAGTGTCCTCGTGTGCAGCTGGTTCCTTTTGTGTGCATGAACTGTGTGCCGAATACAGCCGTGAGAGAACACAAGCGCAGGCCCTTTTTTTTTTTTTTTTTTTTTTCTTTTTCAAAGCTGCTTACCAACAAGTGTAATATGAATTGTCCTCTGTCTTGACGCTTTACCCTTGAAAGTGTTCTGTATCTTCTCCGGCCCAGTAATTAGTAGCTTTTGATATGCTGAGAGACATCTACTGGGTAGTGATGTGATGGACTAATTATTATTATATATATATTTTTTCTTTATATAACATTACATAATTTCCTACATTCACTTTGAGGTAACCTGATTTTACCCACATCAGATAAGCAGTTCCTGCTCCTGTGATAATCCGCACACTCAGCTACCCCGTCTTCTCCGGTATCCAGTGCCATTCCTCTTCTCAGTGACATCACCGCTCTTCAGACTCTCGGCTCCCTCTATGCGTGATTCAGAAATCTTTTACAATGAAAGCCCACAGGGCTTTGTTCTGACACTCCGTAGCTTACCGTGTACAAGTCACTTCCGACTCATGCAGAGCGTAGTGCGTCCTACAGAGTCTAAAGAGCGGCGACATGTCTGAGAAGAGGAGCAGAGCGGCGCTGGATCCCAGAGAAGGAAGCGGAGTATATTATCCACTAACACTACAGTGCACACACACAATTTTACCCTTTTGCTTTTTTTACAATGTCACAAACATTGCTGCCGCTGTAATACTGCTGTATATGTGTCATGACACTTACACACTGCAAATATGGCAGCTACTGGGCCATGTCCGACCACATGTCCTGAATAGCGAGAGCAGTGTTGGAGCAGTAACTTCTTCCAGCTCGGTAGCTAGATATTAGTAGCTCAATGTCCGACTGTCCAACCTGCCCTCGCCGCACTGTCACTGCAGAGTTCAGAGCACAGCAGTGTAATTATCGCTCTGCTGTGCTCTCAGCACTGACTCCGCTCTGCTCAGTCAGTGTAATGCTTCACTCAGATGTCTGTGTGCAGGGATGTCTGATGAGGCTTTACTCCTGCGTCTGAAAAGTGCACCGGAAGTCTGATGCGCTTTGCAGACGCCGCAGTAAAGCCTCATTCAGATGTCCCTACATTACAGATGCAGGCATTGCACTGACCGAGGAGAGCACAGCAGCGCTACACTGACTGAGCAAAGTCATGCATCTATCTAATGTGTGATACGGTCTGCTGAGCCGTACATCTAACCCCATCCTGTGTGATACCATCCAGGTATCCAACCCCATCCTGTGTGATACGATCCAGGTATCCAACCCCATCCTGTGTGATACGATCCATGTATCTAACCCCATCCTGTGTGATGTGATCCATGTATCTAACCCCATCCTGTGTGATGTGATCCATGTATCTAACCCCATCCTGTGTGATACAATCCATGTATCCAACCCCATCCTGTGTGATACGATCCATGTATCTAACCCCATCCTGTGTGATGTGATCCATGTATCTAACCCCATCCTGTGTGATGTGATCCATGTATCTAACCCCATCCTGTGTGATACAATCCATGTATCCAACCCCATCCTGTGTGATACGATCCATGTATCTAACCCCATCCTGTGTGATGTGATCCATGTATCTGAACCCCATCCTGTGTGATGTGATCCATGTATCCATCCCCATCCTGTGTGATACGATCCAGGTATCCAACTCCATCCTGTGTGATGTGATCCATGTATCTAAATCCATCCTGTGTGATGCGATCCATGTATATGAACCCCAACCTGTGTGATGTGATCCATGCATCCAACCCCATCCTGTGTGATACGATCCATGTATCCAACCCCATCCTGTGTGATGCGATCCATGTATCCAACCCCATCCTGTGTGATACGATCCATGTATCCAACCCCATCCTGTGTGATATGACTTCATGGAGGAGAAGATCTAATCTGTGATCTACTGAACACAGAACACATCTGGTCAGTATCGGTGCTGACATTGATCTACTCTGTGATGCACTGGAGGAAGGAGGAGATGTAACTGATCATCGGTCCTTTTCTCCTCTCTAAAGCCGCTCTCTACACTTCTGGGTGTAGCATTGCAGGAAGCTGTGGCCACTGACGGGCATTGATGAATGGGGGGCTGAGCTTTTGGTCACGCTTAAAAGTACTCGCTGCTATTTAAATATGTACTGCTCATATTGGTTTTGCTCGGCCTAAGTCCACTATATAACTGTGTAGTTACTATAATTTGCATTTCAGGGTGGAAGGTGGGGGGCAGACTCCTTTAATGTGTGTATCCAAAGTATTCCCCGATGATAAACCGGCTCTAAAATGTGGTGTGAGCATAGCATAGAATTGGCAAAGCTGTACTGTTCCCCAAATGGGGAAACCAGCAGAGACCTCGCTCCATTCATTAATTCCATGATCACACTGTAACTTTAAAATATATCCTTAGGGTAAGTTCACACAGGGCGTTTTTGCTGCGTTTTTTTTTTTCTGCAGCAAAACCTGATCATCTTGGATGGAAAGAAGCTGTGCCAAAAAACGCAGGTTTAGGTGCGTTTTTTTGCGCCATTTTTTACATGGTTTTTTTCCATGCGTTTTTTTTTTCTCTTTGTGCATGCCAATAAAGTTGAGTGCACACAGAGAAAAAAAACAACTTCCTGTAGATAGATAGAATGAATAGATCGATTAGAATGAATTGACAGAATAGATATTTTACCTGTGGTATCCTCTTCCCCGGCGATTTCCCACGGTGCAGAGGATACCTCTGGTCAGGCTGTGAGGGAGCGCAGGCTCGGTGACGTCGCCGCTAGTTACTGAGCCTGCGCCCGCTCCGTCTCATTCATTCCCCAGTCGCTTACAGCCGGGAGCGGTCACATTAGCAGCGGTCGCATTAGCAGCGCTCCCGGTTGTAGCTTTATCTCCCCCAGATGCTGCTTGGGACACTCGTTCTATCGGACTACGACGGATCAGGGAGTATACTTTTGCTTTTTTATTTTATTTTTATTACAGAAGATCGAGGGCTTTGCTTTGGAAAGGCAGAACAATAAGAAGATGGTAAAACACTACACAGTTTTGATTTAATTAAAATACTTTTTTCTGCATGTGTGTGTTTATTTATACCCTTTAACCTCTATAGGATTAGTAATGGATAGCTATCTTATTGACACCACTCCATTACTAAGCTGGCTTAATGTCGCCTTACAATAGCAAGGTGACATTTACCCCTTATTAACCCGCTTGCCACCACTAGAGGGCAAGTGGGAAGAGCCGGGCAAAGCTCCGGAATTGGCGCATCAAATAGATGCGCCTTTTTCTGGGCAGCTGCAGGCTGCTACTTTTAGGCTGGGGGGCCTAAATCAATGGCCACTTACCAGCCTCAGAATATCAGCCCCCAGCTGTGAGCTTTAGCAAGGCTGGTTGTCAAAAACGGGGGGCCCATGCCGTTTATTTAAATAATTTAAAAAAAAAAGTGAGGACCCCTCTATTCTTGATAACTAGCTTTGCTGAAGCTGACAGCTGGGGGTTGCAGCCTCCAGCTGTGAGTTTTGTCTGACTGGTTATCAAAATTAGGGGGGAACCCATGACGTTTTTTTTAAATTATTTATAGCACAGGAGCGTCAGATGGAAACTCCAATCCGCCGCTCCTGCTCTCACTGTAATTAGTGGCTGTAGGTGTCAGATGATGGGATCAGTAGTCCAATCAGCTGACCCCAGTGATCGGAGGTGAGTTTACACCTCTGATCATAGCTGAGCGCTCCCCGCTGTCTTCTGACAGCGGGGAGTCGCGGCTCTCTGACCAGGGGGGAGGATTTCCCCGACGATCAGAAGCGGTGTTTGCCGCGCTGTCATGCATATGACAATGTGTCAAACACTAATGTCGGACCCCCCCATTCAAGTGAATGGGGTTCGGGTCCGCTCTGCTGGATGACTGGCTGCATGGACGCATCATGCAACCTGCCATCTAGATATAGAAGAGCCGAATGTGACGTCACATCCGGCTCTCCATGACTTTTCTGCAGCAAATACGCTGCAAGAACAGTCAACCTTGCGTATTTGCAGCGTTTTTTTCACCATCCATTCAAGTCAATGGGTGGAAAATGCTGAAAAAAAAATGCTGAAAGAAGTGACATGCTCTATGTCAAAAAAACGCTGCAAAGCACAAAATACTGATCAAACAAAAACCCAATGTGTGTGCATGAGATTTCTGAAATCTCATAGGCTTTGCTGGTATTGTAAAAAGCAGCTGAAAATTAGCATTAAAAAAAGCAGCAAAAACGCCCTGTGTGAACTTACCCTTAGCCTGCTAAAAACATAGTATGTTTGTGAATGCTAAGGCCATATTCTCCATGGCAGAAAATGCAGGGCTTTTCCACAGATTTTACTGCTTTAGTAAAGCGATGAGTAGAATACTGCAAAAAATAAAAACCAACAAAAGAAACCTGGCGGGATATCACTTGCTTTGGAGTTTGAAATATGTTGCATGCATTGCAAGACATTATTTCGCTGGATGTGAATGGATTTGTCTGAACACCCTGCAAAAAAATGATAAAAAAGCAGACAATGTGATTTTCTGGATTTTTTTTTCTCAGTTTGTCTCCCATAGTTGAGTTCTACATATGATGTAAATTACAGACGCCTCTCATCTTTTTAAGTGGTGGAACTTGCACTATTGCTGACTGACTAAATACATATATATATATATATATATATATATATATATATATATATATATATATATATATATATATATATTATATATATACTATATAAAGCTGAATGTGTGTATATATGTCCGGGATTGGCATCTGCACCGTCGCAGCTACAGCCACAAAATTTTGCACAGTCACACGTCTGGACCCCGAGAGCGTCATAGGCTATGTTGTGAGGTGAAATTTTAACCCCGCGCATTCCAATTCACCAAACAATTTTGCCCCTATCTACATAATGGGAAAAAATGAAAGGAAAAGTGTTGGAGGCAAATTGACAGCTGCCAGATGTGAACAAGGGGGACGTAAAGAGTGAGAGCGATGGCGCCAAAGAGTATATACCGTACAGTTGCTAGGGTGGGGCCCCGACATGGGATACTCACCACACACGGGGATATGAACACACACACAAAATGCGCCACACACTTCCACGTGCTTGAACACATATCACCCTCAGCACACATTTCACCACACATTCTCCAACCTCGCCACACAAAAGTCGCCGCTCAAAACTCGCCACGCGCAGAACTCGCCACATGCAAAAACTAGGCTCTTGCAAAACTCGCCACAAGTGCAAAACTCACCTCATGGAAAACTCGCCACACGCAAAACTTGCACATGCGGAAAAATTGCCACATGCACAAAAATTGCCACATGCACAAAAGTTGCAACACATGCAAAATTTCTTCACACAAAACTTGCACATACTCAAAAGGCACCACACAAAACTCGCCCTGGCAAAACTCGCCATGCGCAAAACTTGCTGCACACAAGTTGCTACACTAACCTGTCACATGCAACTCGACACACAAAAAGTTGCTACACGCATGTTGCCACACACAACTCATCTCACAAAAGTCGCTACATACATGTCGCCACACGCAACTCAACACACACAACTTGACAAACGAAACTCGCCCTAAAACACACACAAGTCTGGTCTTATCCTTCAAAAATAAAAATCTGATTAATAAGCAGACAAACTACAACAAATGTACCATAAAGGAAATACGGCACCTGTCAGTCACATGACCTGTCTATTATGTGTATGTGTGAGCTAATATATACTGCCAGGGGGAGGGCTTCCTGCTGGCTGGGGATTTATCAGGCTGCCAATTTAGCTTACAAATACTGAGGTAAAAATACTGAGCAAATAACGTGTGAACGAGGTCTAATACAGGAGGAGATGACACACAGGTATATACTATATACAGGAGAGATGACACACAGGTATATACTATATAGAGGAGGAGATGACATACAGGTACATATATATACAGGAGGAGATGACATACAGGTATATACTATATACAGGAGGAGATGACATACAGGTATATGCTATATATAGAAGATGACATGCAGGTATATACTATATACAGGGGAGATGACACACAGGTATATACTATATACAGGAGGAGATGACATACAGGTATATACTATATATAGAAGGAGATGACATTCAGGTATATACTATATATAGGGTAGATGACACACAGCAGGTATATAATATATACAGGGGAGATGACATACAGGTATATACTATATACAGGAGATGTGAAGACACAAAAGAGAATAGTAAAACCAAAAACACTCAGTTTGAAAAAATGTTGCAGTAATCCGCAAGTGCTAGTAAAAGATGTAAAAAACAGGGTATTTGGTTGATACGTTTTTTGCAAAAAATGTATACTAAGCTGCTCTACCAATCTTCACGGTATACCCTTATCAGAGCAGTCCTAACTAATGTATGCAATCCCTATCTGATGTATTTAAAAACCTGATCATCTGTATATAACCTGTGTGAACAGGGTTCAGAGAGGAAAAATCCATGTGTGCATACAGGGTAGAACAGCTTTTGTGCAGATAGCCCAAGAGGAGTGGTGGAACTCCCCAGTCTTGTAGACACAAGAGAACAATTATGAAAACAGGAACACATGGGCTACTTGCACAGTGAACAAGTCTGTATGATCATGTTCACACACCACCAAGAAACCATTAGTTAGGACTGCTCTGATAAGGGTATACCGTGAAGATTGGTAGAGCAGCTTAGTATACATTTTTTGCAAAAAACGTATCAACCAAATACCCTGTTTTTTACATCTTTTACTAGCACTTGCGGATTACTGCAACATTTTTTCAAACTGAGTGTTTTTGGTTTTACTATTCTCTTTTGTGTCTTCAGGTTTCTTGGTGGTGTGTGAACATGATCATACAGACTTGTTCACTGTGCAAGTAGCCCATGTGTTCCTATATACAGGAGATGACATACAGATGTATACTATATATAAGGGAGATGACAAACATGTATATACTGAGGTGATGAGGTGAAAATGAGGTGTGAGGTGAAAATAAAAAGGTGTGAGTGCAAAGTGAGAGGAGTGAGGAAAAATAATGGAGTGATCAGAAAATGACAGATGTGAGGTTGAAATGACAAGTGTTAGGGGGGAATGAGAGGAGTGAGGGAGAAAATGAGAGATGTGAGGGAGAAAATGAGAGATGTGATTGGGAAAATGAGAGGCGGGATGGGAAAATAAGAGAAGTGACGTGCTATAACTAACCACAGATGTTTACTATGCCCAGGCAACGCCGGGCTCTTCAGCTAGTGTATGTATATATATATATATATATATACACACATACAGTTAGGTCCATATATATTTGGACAGAGACAACATTTTGCTAATTTTGGTCATAGACATTACCACAATGAATTTTAAACAAAACAATTCAGATGCAGTTGAAGTTGAGACTTTCAGCTTTCATTTGAGGGTATCCACATTAAAATTGGATGAAGGGTTTAGGAGTTTCAGCTACTTAACATGTGCCACCCTGTTTTTAAAGGGACCAAAAGTAATTGGACAATTGACTCCAAGGCTATTTCATGGACACGTGTGGGCAATCCCTTCATTATGTCATTCTCAATTAAGCAGATAAAAGGCCTGGAGTTGATTTGAGGTGTGGTGCTTGCATTTGGAAGGTTTTGCTGTGAAGTAAACATGTGGCCAAAGGAGCTCTCCATGCAGGTGAAACAAGCCATCCTTAAGCTGCGAAAACAGAAAAAAAACCATCCGAGAAATTGCTGCAATATTAGCAGTGGTAAAATCTACAGTTTGGTACATCCTGAGAAAGAAAGCACTGGTGAACTCATCAATGCAAAAAGACCTGGGCGCCCAAGGAAGACAACAGTGGTGGATGATCGCAGAATAATCTCCATGGTGAAGAGAAACCCCTTCACAACAGCCAACCAAGTGAACAACACTCTCCAGGAGGTAGGCGTATCAATATCCAAATCTACCATAAAGAGAAGACTGCATGAAAGTAAATACAGAGGGTTCACTGCACGGTGCAAGCCACTCATAAGCATCAAGAATAAAAAGGCTAGACTGGACTTTGCTAAAAAACATCTAAAAAAAGCCGCACAGTTCTGGAAGAACATTCTTTGGACAGATGAAACCAACATCAACCTCTACCAGAATGATGGAAAGAGAAAAGTATGGCAAAGGCGTGGTACAGCTCATGATCCAAAGCATAGCACATCATCTGTAAAACACGGCGGAGGCAGTGTGATGGCTTGGGCATGCATGGCTGCCAGTGTCACTGGGTCACTAGTGTTTATTGATGATGTGACCCAGGACAGAAGCAGCCGAATGAATTCTGAGGTATTCAGAGCCATACTGTGTGCTCAGATCCAGCCAAATGCAGCCAAACTGATTGGTCGTCGTTTCATACTACAGATGGACAATGACCCAAAACATAAAGCCAAAGCAACCCAGGAGTTTATTAAAGCAAAGAAGTGGAATATTCTTGAATGGCCAAGTCGGTCACCTGATCTCAACCCAATTGAGCATGCATTTCACTTGTTAAAGACTAAACTTCAGACAGAAAGGCCCACAAACAAACAGCAACTGAAAACCACCGCAGTGAAGGCCTGGCAGAGCATCAAAAAGGAGGAAACACAGCGTCTGGTGATGTCCATGAGTTCAAGACTTCAGGCAGTCATTGCCAACAAAGGGTTTTCAACCCAAGTACTAAAAATGACTCTGGGTTCAGCACCTGTTCACACTCAGTCTATGTTTGGATGTGCAGGTCAGGTTTTTTAAATGTTTTCTTTAGCCTTCTGATCGTGCACTCCCCGCCTCCTAGCCACAGGTGTTTTAATCATAGTAGGTCCAATACCCCTCCACAGAAAGAGAGAATTTGAGTCCAAGAAGAGGTTTCACATGTACCCATTCAGATGGAGACGTTTATTCTCGGTGAGGTAGGTCAAGCGTAGGACCTCGTATAAGAGAGATGCCGTAAAGTGGCTACGAGGTACACATAAATATGGCCATTTTTAAGCGCTAAAAGCTCTCATTTTTCATATTTCTAGTGCAGTGATGCAGTTCAAATTTCGTGTTTTCAAGTTTGCATGTTTTGGCGCTGCAGTGTGCTGCCCTTTTTTACTTAATTAAGTACTAAAAATGAACATTTTATTTAAAATTATTGAATCTGTCCAATTACTTTTGGTCCCTTTAAAAACAGGGTGGCACATGTTAACCCCTTTACCCCCAAGGGTGGTTTGCACGTTAATGACCAGGCCAATTTTTACAATTCTGACCACTGTCCCTTTATGAGGTTATAACTCCGAAACGCTTCAACGGATCCTGGTGATTCTGACATTGTTTTCTCGTGACATATTGTACTTCATGATAGTGGTAAAATTTCTTTGATAGTACCTGCATTTATTTGTGAAAAAAACGGAAATTTGGCGAAAATTTTGAAAATTTCGCAATTTTCAAACTTTGAATTTTTATGCAATTAAATCACAGAGATATGTCACACAAAATACTTAATAAGTAACATTTCCCACATGTCTACTTTACATCAGCATAATTTTGGAACCAATTTTTTTTTTTGTTAGGGAGTTATAAGGGTTAAAAGTTGACCAGCAATTTCTCATTTTTACAACACCATTTTTTTTTAGGGACCACGTCTCATTTGAAGTCATTTTGAGGGGTCTATATGATAGAAAATGCCCAAGTGTGACACCATTCTAAAAACTGCACCCCTCAAGGTGCTCAAAACCACATTCAAGAAGTTTATTAACCCTTCAGGTGTTTAATAGGAATTTTTGGAATGTTTAAATAAAAATGAACATTTAACTTTTTTACACAAAAAATTTAATTCAGCTCCAATTTGTTTTATTTTACCAAGGGTAACAGGAGAAATTGGACCCAGAAAGTTGTTGTCCAATTTGTCCTGAGTACGCTGATACCCCACATGTGGCAGTAAACCACTGTTTGGGCGCATGGGAGAGCTCGGAAGGGAAGGAGCGCAGTTTGACTTTTCAATGCAAAATTGACAGAAATTGAGATGGGACGCCATGTTGCGTTTGGAGAGCCACTGATGTGCCTAAACATTGAAACCCCCCACAAGTGACACCATTTTGGAAAGTAGACCCCCTAAGGAACTTATCTAGAGGTGTGGTGAGCACTTTGACCCACCAAGTGCTTCACAGAAGTTTATAATGCAGAACCGTAAAAATAAAAAATCATTTTTTCACAAAAATTATATTTTTGCCCCCAATTTTTTATTTTTCCAAGGGTAAGAGAAGAAATTGGACCTCAAAAGTTGTTGTACAATTTGTCCTGAGTACGCTGATACCCCATATGTGGGGGGGAACCACCGTTTGGGCGCATGGGAGGGCTCGGAAGGGAAGGAGCGCCATTTGGAATGCAGACTTAGATGGAATGGTCTGCAGGCGTCACATTGCGTTTGCAGAGCCCCTAATGTACCTAAACAGTAGAAACCCCCCACAAGTGACACCATTTTGGAAAGTAGACCCCCTAAGGAACTCATCTTGATGTGTTGTGAGAGCTTTGAACCCCCAAGTATTTCACTACAGTTTATAACGCAGAGCCATGCAAATAAAAAATATTTTTTTTTCCACAAAAATTATATTTTAGCCCCCAGTTTTGTATTTTTCCAAGGTTAGCAGGAGAAATTGGACCCTAAATGTTGTTGTCCAATTTGTCCTGAGTACGCTGATACCCGATATGTGGGGGGGAACCACCGTTTGGGCGCATGGGAGGGCTCGGAAGGGAAGGAGCATCATTTGGAATGCAGACTTAGATGGATTGGTCTGCAGGCGTCACATTGCGTTTGCAGAGCCCCTAATGTACCTAAACAGTAGAAACCCCCCACAAGTGACCCCATATTGGAAACTAGACCCCTCAATGAACTTATCTAGATGTGTTGTGAGAACTTTGAACCCCCAAGTGTTTCACTACAGTTTATAACGCAGAGCCGTGAAAATAAAAAATCTTTTTGTTTTCCCACAAAAATTATTTTTTAGCCCCCAGTTTTGTATTTTCCCAAGGGTAACAGGAGAAATTGGTCCACAAAAGTTGTTGTCTAATTTGTCCTGAGTACGCTGATACCCCATATGTTGGGGTAAACTCCTGTTTGGGCACACAGGAGAGCTCGGAAGGGAAGGAGCACTGTTTTACTTTTTCAATGCAGAATTGGCTGGAATTGAGATCGGACGCCATGTCGTGTTTGGAGAGCCCCTGATGTGCCGAAACAGTGGAAACCCCCCAATTATAACTGAAACCCTAATCTAAACACACCCCTAACCCTAATTCCAACGGTAACCCTAACCACACCTCTAACCCTGACACACCCCTAACCCTAATCCCAACCCTATTCCCAACTGTAAATGTAATCTAAACCCTAACCCTAACTTTAGCCCCAACCCTAACCCTAACCCTAGCCCTAACCCTAGCCCTAACCCTAACCCTAGCCCTAACCCTAGCCTTAACCCTAACCCTAGCCCTAACCCTAGCCCTAACCCTAGCCCTAATGGGAAAATGGAAATAAATACATTTTTTTTATTTTTCCCTAACTAAGGGGGTGATGAAGGGGGGTTTGATTTACTTTTATAGCGGGTTTTTTAGCGGATTTTTATGATTGGCAGCCGTCACACACTGAAAGACCCTTTTTATTGCAAAAAATATTTTTTGCAATACCACATTTTGAGAGCTATAATTTTTCCATATTTTGGTCCACAGAGTCATGTGAGGTCTTGTTTTTTGCGGGACGAGTTGACGTTTTTATTGAAAACATTTTTGGGCACGTGACATTTTTTGATCGCTTTTTATTCCGATTTTTGTGAGGAAGAATGACCAAAAGCCAGCTATTCATGAATTTCTATTGGGGGAGGCGTTTATACCGTTCCGCGTTTGGTAAAATTGATAAATCAGTTTTATTCTTCGGGTCAGTGCGATTACAGCGATACCTCATTTATATCATTTTTTTATGGTTTGGCGCTTTTATACGATAAAAACTATTTTACAGAAAAAATAATTATTTTTGCATCGCTTTATTCTCAGGACTATAACTTTTTTATTTTTTTGCTGATGATGCTGTATGGCGGCTCTTTTTTTGCGGGACAATGACGCTTTCAGCGGTACCATGGGTATTTATATCTGTCTTTTTGATCGCGTGTTATTCCACTTTTTGTTCGGCGGTATGATAATAAAGCGTTGTTTTTTGCCTCGTTTTTTTTTTTTTTTTTTCTTACGGTGTTTACTGAAGGGGTTAACTAGTGGGACAGTTTTATAGGTCGGGTCGTTACGGACACGGCGATACTAAATATGTGTACTTTTATTGTTTTTTTTTTTTTATTTAGATGAAGAAACGTATTTATGGGAATAATATTTTTTTATTTTTTTTCATTATTTTGGAATATTTTTTTTTATTTTTTTTTACACATTTGGAAAATTTTTTTTTTACTTTTTTCCCAGGGGGGGACATCACAGATCAGTGATCTGACAGTTTGCACAGCACTCTGTCAGATCACTGATCTGACATGCAGTGCTGCAGGCTTCACAGTGCCTGCTCTGAGCAGGCTCTGTGAAGCCACCTCCCTCCCTGCAGGACCCGGATCCGCGGCCATCTTGGATCCGGGGCTGGAGGGAGCAGGGAGGGAGGTGAGACCCTCGCAGCAACGCGATCACATCGCGTTGCTCCGGGGGTCTCAGGGAAGCCCGCAGGGAGCCCCCTCCCTGCGCGGTGCTTCCCTGCACCGCCGGCACATCGCGATCATCTTTGATCGCGGTGTGCCAGGGGTTAATGTGCCGGGGGCGCATTCTATAATGCTGTAGATAAGCCCCTGGTCCGACCTAAAAGATAAAAAAAATAAGTTATATTATACTCCCCTGGCAGGGCGGTCCGGTCCGATGGGTGTCACAGGTCTGGTTCCGGCGCCTCCCATCTTCTTGCGATGCCGTCCTCCTGCTTGCTTCAGGCTCCCCGGCATCGCGCTCCTGTGCAGGCGTACTTATCTGCCCTGTTGAGGGCAGAGCCAAGTACTGCAGTGCCCAGGCGTCAGAGGAAAGGTCAGAGAGGTCCAGCACCTGCGCACTGCAGTACTTTACGCTGCCCTCAACAGGGCAGAGAAGTATGCCTGCACAGGAGCGCGATGCCGGGGAGCCATGAAGTAAAAGGAGGGTGGTGATCATAAGAAGATGGGAGGCGCTGGACCTGTGACACCCATCGGACCGGCCTGCTCCCCCGGGTGAGTATAATAAAACTTATTTTTCTTCTCTTTCAGGTCAGACCGGGGGGGTGGGCTTATCTACAGCATTATAGAATGCTGTACATAAGCCCTGAAAGGCAGTGGCCGCATCTTATATCGGCCAAAACAGCTGACAGGTTCCCTTTAAGCCGCATGTATTGAAGAAAACTTCTAAAATGATCGCATTTGTGTGATAAAACGGGAAAATGTGCCTAGTCAGAAACTGAGGAAAATGGCCCGGTCATGAACTGGTTAATCGATCGAGCCTTATGTTTATAATGGAGACATATCCAGATGATAAATATATTAATTTTATCTGTGGATGACATTGATTGCATAAATAGCAGGGTGTTAATATTATGGAATTATCTTAATTGACATTTTCGCAGTTTGTCGTATTAAGGCCTCTTTCACACATCAGTTTTTTTGCAATCATTCACAATCTGTCGAATTTTGAAAAAAAAACCGGATCCAGCGACTGATGTCGCCGGATCCTTTTTTTTCTTCTCAGACTTATATTAGCGACAGATGGCCTCACGTTTCATCCGTCGAAAATTGTTTGGCTGGAGATGACGGACAAAGTAATGTTTTTTGTATCCGTCGAAAAATGGACTGCGACAGATTCCGTTTTTTTTAACTGAGCATGCTCTGCTTCTTTTGGATCCAATTAGCCAGCCCCCTAGTTGGATCCGTTGCATCAGTTTTTCACAATCTTTGACGGATCTGTCAAGCCAACGGATTGTGACTGACGACAAAAAACTGATGTGTGAAAGGGGCCTATGCCGTCTACTACTGCGACCACTTAGCGCGAGGTTATCGCCGTTCACACGGCCGCCACTTCCTGCTCCCCCAGTCGTTATCTTGTTATCTCCCTTACACCATTGCCTTGGTGAACATCCATTTTGGTGCTTTCCTAGAATTGTTTTCTTTTGGAGTTAGAATTCTTCGGTTACTAGAAGTAAAATACTTTCATTGTCTTCGATTTCTTACTATAAAAAACCTTTATTTGATTGATATCCGTCAGTCAGACCATGACTGTTACCTTAGCTTTGTGCCGGCGTCATTCAAAGCCATTTGCTTAGTCTAAATATGACCATAAATTTGATTTTTTTTGACATCCACATTAACAGCTGTGGTCAGCCATGTAGCGTTCTGTGTAAGGAGGCTGGAGATGAGCTGCAGCCAGGAACCTCTGCTTTCATTTCTCCGTATATGAAAACCAGACAGTGAGGAATGGGTGGTAAGTATTTTTCTGACAGGCTGAGTTCATTTTGCGTTTTGCTCTCAAGTCAGTGGCTCCGTCGGCCTTATGTCTGAATTCATGAAAAACAGGTTTGTGGCCTCTGCTCTGCCAGAGCACAGAGTGACTCCATCTGCATCATTCCCGTCAGTGGCCCCATCTGTCCACGTGCCTGAATCCTGTTGTCTAGGACTTCAGACATGAGCTCTGACAGAACCACTGACGTGAGGATGAAGCACAATATGAACATTGCCTCATTGGGTATGACTGCAAAGTGTTCATCCATTTCTTTCCTTCCATTTTCCACTCGGGCTGTAAATGTAACCTAAATCACACCTAACAGGGATCATCCATGGCTGATGACCACCACCCCACATACAGCTACCGAGCTCTGGGCCAATTATGAACACGCACACACTCTCCTCTCACACCACACCGCATCCAGCTACCGAGCTCTGGGCCAATAATGAACACGCACACACTCACCTCTCACACCACACCACACCACATCCAGCTACCGAGCTCTGGGCCAATAATGAACACGCACACACTCACCTCTCACACCACACCACATCCAGCTACCGAGCTCTGGGCCAATAATGAACTCGCACACACTCACCTCTCACACCACACCACACCACATCCAGCTACCGAGCTCTGGGCCAATAATGAACACGCACACACTCGCCTCACATCACACCACATCCAGCTACCGAGCTCTGGGCCAATAATGAACTCGCACACACTCACCTCTCACACCACACCACATCCAGCTACCGAGCTCTGGGCCAATAATGAACTCGCACACACTCACCTCTCACACCACACCACATCCAGCTACCGAGCTCTGGGCCAATAATGAACTCGCACACACTCGCCTCTCACACCACACCGCATCCAGCTACCGAGCTCTGGGCCAATAATGAACTCGCACACACTCACCTCTCACACCACACCACATCCAGCTACCGAGCTCTGGGCTAATAATGAACACGCACACACTCACCTCACACCACACCGCATCCAGCTACCGAGCTCTGGGCCAATAATGAACACGCACACACTCACCTCACACCACACCACACCACATCCAGCTACCGAGCTCTGGGCCAATAATGAACTCGCACACACTCTCCTCACACCACACCGCATCCAGCTACCGAGCTCTGGGCCAATAATGAACACGCACACACTCGCCTCACATCACACCACATCCAGCTACCGAGCTCTGGGCCAATAATGAACTCACACACACTCACCTCTCACACCACACCACATCCAGCTACCGAGCTCTGGGCCAATAATGAACTCGCACACACTCGCCTCTCACACCACACCGCATCCAGCTACCGAGCTCTGGGCCAATAATGAACTCGCACACACTCGCCTCACACCACACCGCATCCAGCTACCGAGCTCTGGGCCAATAATGAACACGCACACACTCGCCTCACATCACACCACATCCAGCTACCGAGCTCTGGGCCAATAATGAACTCGCACACACTCGCCTCACACCACACCGCATCCAGCTACCGAGCTCTGGGCCAATAATGAACACGCACACACTCGCCTCTCACACCACACCGCATCCACACCACATCCAGCTACCGAGCTCTGGGCCAATAATGAACACGCACACACTCGCCTCACACCACACCGCATCCAGCTACCGAGCTCTGGGCCAATAATGAACTCGCACACACTCGCCTCACACCACACCGCATCCAGCTACCGAGCTCTGGGCCAATAATGAACTCGCACACACTCGCCTCACACCACACCGCATCCACACCGCATCCAGCTACCGAGCTCTGGGCCAATAATGAACACGCACACACTCACCTCTCACACCACACCACATCCAGCTACCGAGCTCTGGGCCAATAATGAACTCGCACACACTCGCCTCTCACACCACACCGCATCCACACCGCATCCAGCTACCGAGCTCTGGGCCAATAATGAACACGCACACACTCACCTCACACCACACCACACCACATCCAGCTACCGAGCTCTGGGCCAATAATGAACTCGCACACACTCGCCTCACATCACACCACATCCAGCTACCGAGCTCTGGGCCAATAATGAACTCGCACACACTCGCCTCACACCACACCACATCCAGCTACCGAGCTCTGGGCCAATAATGAACTCGCACACACTCGCCTCACACCACACCGCATCCAGCTACCGAGCTCTGGGCCAATAATGAACACGCACACACTCACCTCTCACACCACACCGCATCCAGCTACCGAGCTCTGGGCCAATAATGAACACGCACACACTCACCTCTCACACCACACCACATCCAGCTACCGAGCTCTGGGCCAATAATGAACACGCACACACTCGCCTCTCACACCACACCGCATCCACACCACATCCAGCTACCGAGCTCTGGGCCAATAATGAACACGCGCACACTCGCCTCACACCACACTGCATCCAGCTACCGAGCTCTGGGCCAATAATGAACACGCGCACACTCGCCTCACACCACACCGCATCCAGCTTCCGAGCTCTGGGCCAATAATGAACACGCACACACTCACCTCTCACACCACACCACATCCAGCTACCGAGCTCTGGGCCAATAATGAACTCGCACACACTCGCCTCACACCACACCGCATCCACACCACATCCAGCTACCGAGCTCTGGGCCAATAATGAACACGCACACACTCACCTCTCACACCACACCACATCCAGCTACCGAGCTCTGGGCCAATAATGAACACGCACACACCTCTCACACCACACCACATCCAGCTACCGAGCTCTGGGCTAATAATGAACACGCACACACCTCTCACACCACACCACATCCAGCTACCGAGCTCTGGGCCAATAATGAACACGCACACACTCGCCTCACACCACACCGCATCCAGCTACCGAGCTCTGGGCCAATAATGAACTCGCACACACTCGCCTCTCACACCACACCACATCCAGCTACCGAGCTCTGGGCCAATAATGAACACGCACACACTCGCCTCACACCACACCACTTCCAGCTACCGAGCTCCGGGCCAATAATGAACACGCACACACTCGCCTCACACCACACCACATCCAGCTACCGAGCTCTGGGCCAATAATGAACACGCACACACTCGCCTCACACCACTTCCAGCTACCGAGCTCCGGGCCAATAATGAACACGCACACACTCGCCTCACACCACACCACATCCAGCTACCGAGCTCCGGGCCAATAATGAACACGCACACACTCGCCTCACACCACACCACTTCCAGCTACCGAGCTCCGGGCCAATAATGAACACGCACACACTCGCCTCACACCACACCACATCCAGCTACCGAGCTCCGGGCCAATAATGAACACGCACACACTCGCCTCACACCACACCACATCCAGCTACCGAGCTCCGGGCCAATAATGAACACGCACACACTCGCCTCACACCACACCCAGCTACCGAGCTCTGGGCCAATAATGAACTCGCGCACACTCGCCTCACACCACACCACATCCAGCTACCGAGCTCTGGGCCAATAATGAACACGCACACACTCGCCTCACACCACACCCAGCTACCGAGCTCTGGGCCAATAATGAACTCGCGCACACTCGCCTCACACCACACCACATCCAGCTACCGAGCTCTGGGCCAATAATGAACACGCACACACTCGCCTCACACCACACCACTTCCAGCTACCGAGCTCCGGGCCAATAATGAACACGCACACACTCGCCTCACACCACACCCAGCTACCGAGCTCTGGGCCAATAATGAACTCGCACACACTCGCCTCACACCACACCACATCCAGCTACCGAGCTCTGAGCCAATAATGAACACGCACACACTCGCCTCACACCACACCCAGCTACCGAGCTCTGGGCCAATAATGAACTCGCACACACTCGCCTCACACCACACCACATCCAGCTACCGAGCTCTGGGCCAATAATGAACACGCACACACTCGCCTCTCACACCACACCGCATCCAGCTACCGAGCTCTGGGCCAATAATGAACACGCGCACACACTCGCCTCACACCACACCACATCCAGCTACCGAGCTCTGGGCCAATAATGAACTCGCACACACTCGCCTCTCACACCACACCGCATCCAGCTACCGAGCTCTGGGCCAATAATGAACACGCGCACACACTCGCCTCACACCACACCACATCCAGCTACCGAGCTCTGGGCCAATAATGAACTCGCACACACTCGCCTCACACCACACCACTTCCAGCTACCGAGCTCCGGGCCAATAATGAACTCGCACACACTCGCCTCACACCACACCCAGCTACCGAGCTCTGGGCCAATAATGAACTCGCACACACACTCGCCTCACACCACACCACATCCAGCTACCGAGCTCTGGGCCAATAATGAACTCGCACACACTCGCCTCACACCACACCACACCACATCCAGCTACCGAGCTCCGGGCCAATAATGAACTCGCACACACTCTCCTCACACCACACCACACCACATCCAGCTACCGAGCTCTGGGCCAATAATGAACTCGCACACACTCGCCTCACACCACACCACACCACATCCAGCTACCGAGCTCCGGGCCAATAATGAACTCGCACACACTCGCCTCACACCACACCACATCCAGCTACCGAGCTCCGGGCCAATAATGAACACGCACACACTCGCCTCACACCACACCACATCCAGCTACCGAGCTCTGGGCCAATAATGAACACGCACACACTCGCCTCTCACACCACACCGCATCCAGCTACCGAGCTCTGGGCCAATAATGAACACGCGCACACACTCGCCTCACACCACACCACATCCAGCTACCGAGCTCTGGGCCAATAATGAACTCGCACACACTCGCCTCACACCACACCACACCACATCCAGCTACCGAGCTCTGGGCCAATAATGAACTCGCACACACTCACCTCTCACACCACACCGCATCCAGCTACCGAGCTCTGGGCCAATAATGAACACGCGCACACACTCGCCTCACACCACACCACATCCAGCTACCGAGCTCCGGGCCAATAATGAACTCGCACACACTCGCCTCACACCACACCACATCCAGCTACCGAGCTCTGGGCCAATAATGAACACGCACACACACTCGCCTCACACCACACCACATCCAGCTACCGAGCTCTGGGCCAATAATGAACTCGCACACACTCGCCTCACACCACACCACATCCAGCTACCGAGCTCTGGGCCAATAATGAACTCGCACACACTCGCCTCACACCACACCACATCCAGCTACCGAGCTCTGGGCCAATAATGAACACGCGCACACACTCGCCTCACACCACACCACATCCAGCTACCGAGCTCTGGGCCAATAATGAACTCGCACACACTCGCCTCACACCACACCCAGCTACCGAGCTCCGGGCCAATAATGAACACGCACACACTCGCCTCACACCACACCCAGCTACCGAGCTCTGGGCCAATAATGAACTCGCACACACACCCGCCTCTACAGCAGTTAAAGAAAAAGCACTATGGCGTCTGTCATGGACCAAACTGATTAAACTAGAAAAGGTTACAGCTCTAACAAAAACTAAGATTACATACAACACAAGCAAATTGCGTCAAAAAGGTACCCAAAATATCCAATGCAACCCTTAGTCTCTACTCCGCCTTATCGGGTATGGAAGGATGTTTAGTTCTGTGTGTAGAAGAGCATTAGTACTGGTCGATAGTGATGAGCGAACGTGCTCAGATGAGGTGTTATCTGAGCATGCTGCAGTGCTAACCGAGCATTTTCTGTGTGCATTAATAATCTGGCAGCTGCAATACATGCAAGGATTACCTAACAGGCACTTCCTGCATGTATTGCAACTTACGGCTGTCGAGCAACCGCGAGACATGCAGCCTCTGGGACTCTTAACATATTATTCGAAGTCAGTCGGCACTAGAGCATGCTCAGATAACACCTTATACGAGCACGTTCCCTCATCACTACTGGCATTTAATAGCTCGTTTAGATCTACTGACCATATTTCCAGGCACAGAACGATCGTTAATATGATCATTTTGTACTCGTGGAATATCCTTGTTCTTTGCAGCACATGTCCGATTTACCCAGAACGATGTGCTGCAGGCTCAAAAATCATTTCACCTGATGAACGAAAGCTTTGCTTATTTATTGGGTGTTTGGCAAACTGTTTAGAGGACACATAATCGGAGAATGAGCATACATGGGAGCACTTGTTCTCGATTTAAGGGCAAGTGTAAATGCATCCCGAGGTCCTAACTTTATACCGTATTTAGTCATTGGCTCCTATTTATAGAACTGTCCATCGCTTTATTAGAAGTTAGTAAGTCTTCCCATGCTTTAAAAAGAATCTGTCACCTAATCTGAGAGCAGCATAATCTACAGGCAGAGACCTTGATTCCAGCATTGCGTCACTTACTGGGCTTCTTGCTGTAGTTTTGATTATCTTCTGCGGTGATGGTGAACCTGCTGCCATGTAGTCCTCCATATACATATGCTCTGTATAACTCCGCCACTGGCAGCGTTCTGTCTATGCTAATCAGAGGTGTAGGCAGGTTATACCCAGTTCAGCATCAGGGAACGGCTAGATCTACAGCAGATCAAATTAGATTTTATCTAAAAAATAACAGCAAGCAGCCCAGTAAGTAACATATTGCTGGAATTTCTGTCTCTGCTCTTATATTATGCTGTTCTCAGATGGGGTAGCAAATACCTGGTGACAAATTGCCTTTAATGCTGCAGCCAGGCTTAGGCTATATTCTTGTAGATTGTGAGCCCTCGCAGACAGGGTCCTCTCTCCTCCTGTACCAGTTGTGACTTGTATTGTTTAAGATTATTGTACTTGTTTTTATTATGTATACCCCTCCTCACATGTAAAGCGCCATGGAATAAATGGCGCTATAATAATAAATAATAATATTCACACATCTACATGAATTTTAACGTACATGAGGAAAGGACCGTGTTTTTTTTTTTTTTTTTTCCCCCCATTCCTTGCATGTAGAATCTTTACTTTGCTTCTTTTCTTTAACCCCTTAGTGACAGACACATTTAAAAAATCTTTATGTAAAATGCAAGTGACTAGCACACTCCAAAAGTGTTGTGATGCAAAGTGGGGGTTTTATTTACATACAGTATTCACAAACGTTTCGGTCGTTACTGGACCTTCATCAGTGTGAAGACATATAGGTCGCGGGGGTAGGCACAAGCCGCAGAGATACAATGGTGTGTCACAAGTGACACTAACTGCTGGATGGAGCAGGAGCCACGCGGAATGTACTGCCAGTATGGGCTGCAAAATAGTGCGCATGAGGTAGAAACAAGCTACTGAGATAGGGTAATGTGTCACGGACTGACACTATCTGCGGAATGAAGCAGGAGGCACGTGGTATGTACCGCCAGTATGGGCTGCAAAATAGTGCTCAAGGGGTAGGCACAAACTGCTGAATGAAGCAGGGGCCACACGGTATACACAGCCAATCTGGGCTGCAGGAATAGTGCGCACTATCCGCCTCATCAGCAACAGGAAGCACGCGGTGTGGAAGCGAAAAATACTGAACGTGTGCACATGGCCTTAAGGCCGCTATTTGCAAGTGAATTGCCATGACAAACATCAGGACCACGCAATCGTGATCTCAGGGTGCATATGGGGATAAAGAGGGAGAAGCCACACTCTTTTAAACATTTATATGACATAGTCGTTATTGACAGCAGCATCTAAGGGGTTAAACAGATATGGACGGTGACAACACTGATCGTGGCTGATGCAGCAAGTTGTCAGCTATAGTGTACAGCTGACAGCTGCTGGACTGTCCCCTGTATGGGGAGGCTATTCTCTAATATCTCAGGTCGGTTAAAACACGTATCGGCGTATCTGTACTCTCATGGCAATAAAAAGACCCCTGGAAATTCACGTTTTGTTTGAAATTTATCATTAAGCAACAATGGAAATCGGAAGCCATTTGATTTGCATCTGTGTCTCCAGAATCCCTATAGACTTGAATAGTCGGATGCACAAGCACAGCTCAGAATGGCCCGCTGAGTCTCAAGCATCTCCCACACGGATCCATGTTGTTCACTGCTATATAGACCGCACATGAGCCTGTCATATGGATGTGTGACTGCAGCCTTTATGTGGAATTCCTAACACTACAAACAGCCATGGCCCATTCTCTCCCCATCCTGCAATAAATGTGCATTTCTGAGGTTTTTTGTATTTCCAATGTTCTTCCATTTACATGCATAGTGACCTATTTTGAATACTGAAGTCATTTAACATTGGTGTCAGACTGGAAAGGTCCTACACTGAATTCTTTGAAAGTTGAGAATAATCTTTCCTGCCCCCCCGATACGTCTGTATGTCTCTCAGGGCTGTGGAGTCGGTAAGCCAAACCTCCGACTCCTACTCCTCAATTTCCATGACACCGACTCAGACTCCACCAAAATGGGCTCCGACTCCACGACTCTGACTCCACAGCCCTGACTCTCTCCACCCCAGACCTAAGAACCTCAAGAAAGATTCACATTCATAATCACGGCTGATGCTTTCTACGCTGCACTATGCAATTTTACTCAAGTTTACAGGACAAAATCTGACTCCTTTTTTCATCTTTAGAGCAACAAAGTTCTCATTCCTTCTATTTTGTTGCTAGTTTTTGTTCCTAGAGCTAAATGACCAACGATTTGTATCCATTCTATGGGCGAATAAACCAATATACCGTCTTCTGTGACCCATGGTGTAGAATGAAAATGCTTTATAGAAGTGCTAGTCTCTTCTTGTCGTCATTCAGTAATTCTAGACGCCTTGATGTAACCTTTTATCTTCATTTTGGAGACCATGGTTATAAATGTTGCCATGAGATATATTTTGGAGGTAGTGGCATCCTGTAATAACGTCTTCAGTTTCTTTGACGTGTTTTCTTTAATTTTCCCTTCTAGGTCACAGAGCAGTTTATATCGGGGTTCACGTACCGCTAGGCAGACAGAGCCGTAGACGTCATAGACATCGTGGGCACAGACATCACCGAAGAAGAAAAGAAAAAGAAAACGATAAAGATGATGGACGAGAATCTCCCAATTATGGTAAGGGTTTTTTTTTTTTTTTAAAGGCGCCGTATTCCATTTTCTTTTATTCTCCCAACCTTAAGGTCTGTTCACACTGTGGCTCTGAACCGCCATGACTGGCATTGGCGCATGCTAGAGGTATGCTCCTCTTAACCTGGCGCTTCTTATCAGCTGCTGTGTGCCACTGCAAAAATGTGCTCCTGTCAGAGGCTGGCGAAAACGGTCAGAGCAGACTCTTCTCCAAAATACTCAGGCCTAGATATAGAGAGTCAAATTAATGAAATGCATCAAACACTTGATTTGAATGGGAAAACATGCCCATAGTTCACATGGTGGAGTATCAAAAGAATGAAATGTGTGTTTTGTTTTATTTTTGTTTACTTTTGTCCTTTAAAAAAAAAAAACATAATTAGGAGGTTTTTCTTCCAAAAAAATCTAAGTAAAAAAAAACAAACAAACTCCCATGTGAGTGCAGGCTTATTTGGACTCCAAAAAAATAAAGAAACGGTGCCTGTGCACTTACAAGTAGTTAGTTGCTACCTACCTGTCTGTTGTGACCGGCGCTGTTCTCCGCAGGTACAGAGCGGTCACACACTTCCGCTGATATCACATCAACAAGGCGGCTGTTTCTCTTCCTGTTGACAGGCTGGGACTACTGGTGTCATGGTAGTAGGCAGCCGGCTCCCCGCTGTGTAATTGGGGGAAGTTGGCTGTCAATCATCATGACACCAGTAGTCCCACCCTGTCAACAGGAAGAGAAATTGCTGCTCTGTTGACAGGGAGCAGCAGAATGTCCGGCAGGAGCGGTCAATGACCGGCGCCCGGTATAACAGGCAGGTAGTGGTCTCTGTTAGCAGCTACATGCCATGTAGTGCTTAGGCACATTTTATAAACTCCTAGATATCTCCTTTAACTCTGGCGTTTGGGGTAGTGCAGTGATAAGACGCTTCAAATTCATTAAGAAGCCCATTTCACTTAATGGCTCTGGCGCATCTTATCAGTGGCCTGCGCCTTGCAGAAGTGTTACTCCAGGAAAGTAAACAATTCTGTTGTAAGAAACGCCACTACTTTTGATGAATTTGGTGGGTTGTCACTCCCCATCCTAGCTCCTCCCATTTTGGCAGAGCTGCTCGAAATTGGTGTGAGAGCACCAAAAGTCACAAAGTTTACCCAACTTTGAAAATTGAGTGTTTTGTGCCAATTTTCTGATGTAAACACTTTTATAAATTGGGGCCAAAGTGTGAACATACTGTAAAGTGATCCCAACAGATCCTGAGATTATAGCGGTGTCACAGCATATTCAGTTAGGTATGCCCTTAAAATTTTTTCCTGAAAAGTGGACTATCAAGTTTTGGTATTGGGTGCGAACAGAACATTGTGCTATACAACCCCTGGCAAAAATTATGGAATCACCGGCCTTGGAGGATTGTTTAGTATTGTGCCATGTCTGTGATCTGCTTTTTTACTACAAAATTAAAGTCATTTCAAATGGCAACTTTCTGGCTTTAAGAAACACTAAAAGAAATCAAGAACAAAAAATGTGGTAGTCAGTAATGGTTACTTTTTTTAACCAAGCATAGGGAAAAATTATGGAATCATGAAAAACAAAATAACACTCCAAAACATCGCTGGTATTTTGTTGCACCACTTCTGGCTTTTATAGCAGCTTGCAGTCTTTGAGGCATGGACTTAATGAGTGTCACACAGGACTCTTCATCAATCTGGCTCCAACTTTCTCTGATTGCTGTTGCCAGATCAGCTTTACAGGTCGGAGCCTTGTCATGGACCATTTTCTTCAACTTCCACCAAAGATTTTCAATTGGATTGAGATCCGGACTATTTGCAGGCCATAACAATGACCTTATGTGTCTATTTTCAAGGAATGTTTTCACAGTTTTTGCTCTATGGCAGGATGCATTATCATCTTGAAAAATGATTTCATCAACCCCAAACATCCTTTCAATTGATGGGATAAGAAAAGTGTCCAAAATATCAGCATAAACTTGTGCATTTATTGAAGATGTAATGACAGCCATCTCCCCAGTGCCTTTACCTGACATGCAGCCCCATATCATCAATGACTGTGGAAATTTGCATGTTCTCTTCAGGCAGTCATCTTTATAAATCTCATTGGAACTGCACCAAACAAAAGTTCCAGCATCATCACTTTGCCCAATGCAGATTTGCGATTCATCACTGAATATGACTTTCATCCACTCATCCACAGTCCATGATTGCTTTTCCTTAGCCCATTGTAACCTTGTTTTTTTCTATTTAGGTGTTAATGATGGCTTTCGTTTAGCTTTTCTGTATGTAAATCCCATTTCCTTTAGGCGGTTTCTTACAGTTCGGTCACAGACGTTGACTCCAGTTTCCACCCATTCGTTCCTCATTTGTTTTGTTGTGTATTTCCTGTTTTGGGGACATATTGCTTGAAGTTTCCGGTCTTGACGCTTTGATGTCTTCCTTGGTCTACCAGTATGTTTGCCTTTAACTACCTTCCCATGTTGTTTGTATTTGGTCCAGATTTTAGACACAGCTGACTGTGAACAACCAACATCTTTTGCAACATTGAGTGATGATTTACCCTCTTTTAAGAGTTTGATAATCCTCTCCTTTGTTTCAATTGACATCTCTCGTGTTGGAGTTATGATTCATGTCAGTCCACTTGGTGCAACAACTCTCCAAGGTGTGATCACTCCTTTTTAGATGCAGACTAACGAGCAGATCTAATTTGATGCAGGTATTATTTTTGGGTATGAAGATTTACAGGATGATTCCATAATTTTTTCCCCTATGCTTGGTTAAAAAAAGTAACCATTACTGACTACCACATTTTTTGTTCTTGATTTCTTTTAGTGTTTTTTAAAGCCAGAAAGTTGCCATTAGAAATTACTTTAGTTTTGTGCCATGTCTGTGATCTGCTTTTTTTTTCTACAAAATTAAACCACTGAATAAACATCCTCCAAGGCCGGTGATTCCATAATTTTTGCCAGAGGTTGTATTATTATTGAATAAAATGTTGATAAATCAGACTAAACAAAATGTCCGAGTGACTGGTCCATTATACTACTGGAGACTAGATAGGCAGGACTACCACTGGAGAAAAGCAAATGTTATAACTGTGGTCCTCCACTTATCTCCATTCATTTTAAGTTTTATTTATTAGTTTAGTGTTCTTCGATGTCATTCGATGACCCACATATGTTGGCTGTGCCCTAAACCCCTTATTTCTTCAGACTGTAAAATATTACTGTACCAATGAATATTGTGCACATTGTTATACCAAATAAATCCAAGTTATTTTAGTAGCACCACTGATCCCTGTGCGCTGTCCTGATATAGCTATTTCTGGACTGCAATGAGACGCTTGCCCCTTGACATGCGACCCATTATGTCTGATGGAAACTAGTTCACTTGGGTTTCTGTTGTAGATTTACTACATGTCAGCGCTGCATGAAGCAACACAGACTGGCCTTTTACTACATTTTTTTTTTCTTGCTTCAGTGGGATATAAGCTGGAACTTTTCACATTTTAGTGGTAACTTTTGTAAGGCTATGTGCTCACTAAGTTATTTTGAGCAGACACTGAGCGGAAAGTCTTCAAATCCTCTTAAAAAATTCCTCAAAAACGTGGAAGTTCTGTTCAGTTTCTGCTTTGAAAACTCTGCAAAAACACTCCCTGTGTTCATGGGTCAACCAAGTTTAGAAGGAAGAATCCAGCTATTACCTAATGTTGATGCTCTGCCACAACATTAATACGACTGTTGCACATTTCAACTGTCGTTGATTATTTTATGACATCTGAGCCTGTTGAGCACTGGGATATGTTGGGCAGCAAGTGAACAGTCACTTATTCAAGTTGATGTGTTGGAAGCCAGAAAAGCGGGCTAGTGTAAGGACTTCTAAAAGGTCTGAATTGTGACTGGATCAGAGCATCTAAAAATGACAAGGTTGCTCCTGGTATGTAGTGGTTGGCACTTACCAGAAGCCTTTCTTGGTATGCAATGGTTGGTACCTACCAGAAGCCTTTCTTGGTATGCAATGGTTTGTACCGACCAGAAGCTTTTTTGGTATGCGGTGGTTGGTACCTACCAGAAGCCTTCCTGGTATGCGGTGGTTGGTACCTACCAGAAGCTTTCTTGGTATGCGGTGGTTGGTACCTACCAGAAGCTTTCCTGGTATGCGGTGGTTGGTACCTACCAGAAGCTTTCTTGGTATGCGGTGGTTGGTACCTACCAGAAGCCTTCCTGGTATGCGGTGGTTGGTACCTACCAGAAGCCTTCCTGGTATGCGGTGGTTGGTACCTACCAGAAGCTTTCTTGGTATGCGGTGGTTGGTACCTACCAGAAGCTTTCCTGGTATGCGGTGGTTGATACCTACCAGAAGCTTTCTTGGTATGCGGTGGTTGGTACCTACCAGAAGCCTTCCTGGTATGCGGTGGTTGGTACCTACCAGAAGCTTTCTTGGTATGCGGTGGTTGGTACCTACCAGAAGCTTTCCTGGTATGAGGCGGTTGGTACCTACCAGAAGCCTTCCTTCCGTGTAAGCTTTTTGCCCAGATTGAATTTACCTCAGATTTATCATCTACGGGTATTAACTCCGACAATATCATTCAACCTTTTGTTTGTAGCTGTTTACTCCACTATAAGTTTAAGCACGTAACTGATGAAGGTCGTCTTATGTGACCGAAACTTTTTGCCGTACCTTATCATACCTGTCATGATCCCAATGGCAGGGGATCACAAAAAGGACAAGCACAGATACAAACAAGCTCTAGGGCGATGGAACCTGAGCTGACCGCGACCCTGAACCTAACACACAAATAAAAGTAGCCGGGGAACATGCCTACGATGATCCTAGACGTCTCGCTCCAGCCGAAGATCTCACTTCCCCTATCAGAAGAAACACAGACCTCTCTTGCCTCCAGAGAAATACCCCACAGCAAATAGCAGCCCCCCACATATAATGACGGTGAAATGAGAGGAAAGCACATACGTAGTATGAAAACAGTTTCAGCAAAATGAGGCCCGCTAAAGCTAGATAGCAGAGGATACAAAAGTGAACTGCGCGGTCAGCGAAAAACCCTTCAAAAAACCATCCTGAAATTACTTGAACTCATGTGCCAACTCATGGTACATGAAAAGCAATTTCAGCCCACTAGAGCAACCAGCAGCAGAGAATCACATATCTGCAGGCTGGACTAAAAACCAAATTAAGCAAAACACAAAACAGGAAAATCCAAACTTAGCTTGTCCAGAAGGTTCTAGGAGCAGGGAGCAGAGGTAACAAGACACACTGGATACATTGATAACCGGCGAGGAAATGCCAGCAAAGCCAGGTTAAATAGGAAACTCCCATATGCTGATGGAACAGGTGGAACCCAGAAACCCAGGAAAGACAAGTCACCCAGTACCATCAGTAACCACCAGAGGGAGCCCAAAAACAGAACCCACAACACATACCACTGCCTGGGATTGAATAAATCACTTGTACATTATTACTAAGTTGAGTGCCAGGTTCTTTTCTTTGTATATTACTACGGTTTGGGAACCTACATTGGCACCACGACACAGCTGTGCACACGTTTACTCAAACATCAATATTAGATTGGCCTGGGGTTTCCACCCAAGACCTCTGCCAATTTAGCTGTTACCAGTTCCAGTGATGGATGAATGTAGACATCGTGCAGAGCAGAACTAGGCTTGGGGACATGAATCTAGGATATGAGCTGTGTAGTGACTGCTAGAAACTCTTAGAATGGGTTCTCTGCTGCCTATACCCACATAGTAAGAACCTCATTAGTATAGTAAAATATAGAAGGATAAATTAAAGGGGTGTCCAGGACTGATACATTGATGGTCTTTTCCTTGTGACTTTGGGATAGGTCATCTATATGAGATCAGTGGGGGTCTGTCACCCATCACCCCCAACAAGCAATAGAAAAACCTGCTCCCACAGTGGTGAAGTGATGCATGGTGCCGATCACAGCAGCCCCATACATTGCTCCGATCTGGTCGCTGCTGTGGCAGTTTCCAGATGAGCATTCCAGTGGCTGTATGTCAGGCCCACACTGAACTCACATTGACCTACAGATAGCCCACCAATATGTCAGTCCTGAATAACCCCCTTTTTAAAATGAGGAAAAAAAAAATCAGAGAGACCCGACCGTGGGCATCCGATGCCTTCCTTTTACACTGAATGTGTTACCACAAACTGCCAACATTTTAGTCTGTTCTCAGTCCTATTTCTGTATCTGACTGATTAGCCTAAAGCCCCCGTCACACATAGTGAGATCGCTAGCGAGATCGCTGCTGAGTCACAAGTTTTGTGACGCAACAGCGACCTCAGTAGCGATCTCGCTATGTGTGACACGTAGCAGCGACCAGGCCCCTGCTGTGAGATCGCTGGTCGTGTCGGAATGGCCTGGACCATTTTTTGATCGTTGAGGTCCCGCTGGGTAACACACATCGCTGTGTTTGACACTTTACCAACGACCTCGTTGACAGGACGTCCCATTGGATCATCATGAAATAGCATCGTTGTACAGGTCGCTACAGGTCGCCGCATCGCTGCTGCGTCGTTGGGGAGATCTCACTGTTTGACATCTCACCAGCGACCACATAGCGACGCAGCAACGATCCCTGACAGGTCGTATCGTTGTCGGGATCGCTTTAGCGTCGCTATGTGTGACGGGGCCTTAAAATGAATGGAGGGTGAGCCTCTGAAAGCGAAAATGTTTTTTATGCTTGTTGCTAGAACGTGTTTTTTTTTTTTTTTTTTTACACAATATATAGAATTGGCATAACTAAGCAACGACGCAATAGAGAATTGGTTATGGTGTGAAATTATACTGTGGATCTTCTGTTTTTGACTCTAAGACAAATTCATCCAGATCCAGAATACTAGACACTATAGGGGAGACCTGACTAGTTCCATAATGTCTCCAAGCAATTTCTCCCTTCCCAAAGGTCCGTACTAGCCGGTGTGTACGTATGGTTTGTATGGAGAGACATGGAGTGCTGGGGGCGGCACTGGACCTGTCTTGTCTCTCTATATTCCCACTTTTCAAATGATATTTTCCCTGAAACGTCAGTGTTTTCATAAAAACCATGCTTGTCATAGTTTGGGCAATGTGGATCGAGTGACTATTTCCCTTTTTAAGGCCATGTTCACACGGTGAGTATTTGGTCAGTTTTTTACCTCAGTATTTATCAGCCAAACCCAGGACTTGGTGATAAATCCAGAAGTGGTGACGTTTCTATTATACTTTTCCACTGATTGTTCCAATCCTGGTTTTGGCTTACAAATACAGAGGTAAAATACTGACCAAATACTGATCGTGTGCACGTGGCCTTAAAGTCTGCGTCTCCTATTGAATTTGGTGTATCTTACTCCACCACAGTCGGGATAAGACAAAAATACAAAATATGTACTATATCTTGATGAATTTCCCCATCTTTATATTAAAACTTAGGTATTTAAAATTCATTTAAATAATTAATCAGCCCTAAATAAAGAAAACATAGGTGGTAAATGAAGACGTAAAAACAAAAAAAATCTGTTTTTAGAACTTAGAATTCCAAAATAAAAAGGAAAAAAAAAAGTGAAAATTTGGGCACAAAGGCTGAGAACATCCCATGATCAAAAAATATTAAATGTAACCTGCAAAGTAATACCTGGTTACACAGGGGAGTTTCCTTTTTTTAGGTAAGGACTTGATATGTAATCCTATTCTAAGCTGCCGCTCTGTTGCTTTGACCTTGTGCAGACACCCCATCACAACGTGTTCAGTTTATTCTTGGCACCGAGGACGATGATGAAGAACACATCCCACATGATCTCTTCACAGAAATGGACGAGCTATGCTTTCGGGATGGCGAGGAATGTGAATGGAAGGAGACTGCAAGGTGAGGGGCCATTGCCTACACGTCACTTTCGTAGCAAGCTTTGAGCTTTGGAGTCTTCTGTGTCTACACAGTACAAGATCTTCTGAGTATATTCCACCAGCCCCTACATACAGGGAGGAGTTGTGGACTTGTTGGGACTTGCACGTTCCTGACACCTGGAGATCCACACGTTCCCTGGTATAGATGTAGGACATTCTTCCAAAGGTTTAGAAGCTCCCAGATAATGTAACCACAAAAAGGCATCCCATAATACTCTTCTCTGTAAATAGGCTTCACTGGAAACCATCCGCAGATAGAACCATAGTATAAAATAACCTAAGGTAAGGCTAAACGAAAAACTGTGAATCATTGCAAAGATGTAAGAAGTAAAATGCTTTAAATAATAAAAAATGTATAAAAACTTTAGAATATAGTTGTCCTAGAAAGCTGCTAATGAGTGCTGACAGGCCAGAGGCTGGTATTGTGACCTTTGAAACTAGACCTCTCCTCAGTAGGAGAGACCGCTTTCAGTTTGTTAGTCTTTTTTCGCCCTTTAACCCGGTGTACAGGGGCACAGCACAGCACACGCATGTGGGGGCTGAGGACTGTACCTGGGTTGAAGACTACTCCTAAATTCGGGAGCCTCCAATCTTCTGCAGCTCTACGAAGCCTTCTATCAGTAGAAATCTAACCCAACATCCTAAGGCAATGTGCACATGGAGCCATTTTCTTGTGGATTCCAACCAGAATCCACCTGAAAAAGCGCTGCAAGAGTGGCCTACAAACGTAATGTGCAGCAGTGTCAAAACAACAGTGCTGTGCACATGTTCCGTCTTATGGCACTTGTGTTAACTGCTTCAGAAACTCTGAAGTGCTTGACAGTTGTGACCTGCTCATTTTCAGGAGACATTCGCTGGAAGCCTCCTATAAGTTTGTTTGCAGTGAAAGCCTTCAGGGGCAGAGCCTTCACAAGAAAGATGCCAACGCTGCTGGCAAAACCGCTGTAGGAAAATGACCACCAGCTTTTCCTGAAGCTGCGTCACCTGGGAAAACTTGACTGATGCGCCGGTGTCTGATGACATTGTGTGCACATACTCCAGGTGTATTGTCAGTTTTGTTTTTTTTGTGTGGATTTTGCTGTAAGGCCCACATTGGCATGTTGTATAATGTATACTATAGTATAGTAAATATACATGTATAATATATATATATATATATATATATATATATATATATATATATATATATATATATATATATATATAATCTCCTGTACATGCTAGAAATCGTCAAGTACATTTTTTTTCACTTTGTAAAATCAACCAGATTTGGCCACTGAATCAAATTGAATGTAAAATGCCGCCCCATATACAATAATAAAAAAATCCTCCAAAAAGCATGTGAACCTACCCATGTAAACTGTAAAACCATTGTTTGTAGGGTGAAATGATTTTTAAAAAATTCTCATTCTCGGCACATCAAGCAGTGTGACCGGCACGTGCTGCGGAGCACATGACTACGTACATGCACAGGACATTCCATTACTGACTGTTCTGGCACCTGTTAAAGGGCTATTAATCAGTCTCAGATCAGCAACCGTAGCTGACAGTCGCTTACAGATGAAAATCACACAGTGTAAACCACTCCACGGTGGTCTGCTGTGCTGTGTAATGTTTGCATAGTGCAAAACCTGTTGACCAAACCAAATGTTGGTTTGGGCAACAGGTTCTTCCTCTCCCGCTCCTCTGCAGTGACTGGGTCTTCTCCCTGCATGCGTGTATAGGGAGAGACCTGTCAGTCACCAGTGGCAGGCGGGGAGAAGATGCCGGGGACCAATTAGTATCCTGTGCAAAGCAGCTTTTAAGGTTTGTTCTTGGAAAGCTGCAGCATTTCTAGGTTGGGCATAGATGGCTGACAACAGTCCGTGTGTGGCACATGCGGTGAATGGATCGGGCAGCATGTATCATCTGTCAGGTTCCCTTTAAACCTCGGAGTATATACTGTGCTAAAATCCTCTGCTTGCCTCTTGTAGCTGTAGATTGCTCTGTCCCACATATAACAGTGCAGCGATATGACGGATGTTTTATTGTATGTACATTGGAAAGCAGATAGTGGCTGTTATAAGTGCAACCTGTACACGACTGGACAATATAGGTTTTATTTTAATGAATGTTTTTCCCATTGGTATAGGTGGCTAAAGTTCGAGGAGGACGTAGAGGATGGTGGGGACAGATGGAGTAAACCCTACGTGGCCACCCTCTCTTTACACAGTCTCTTTGAGTTGCGCAGCTGCATACTGAACGGCACGGTGATGCTGGATATGCGAGCCGGCACCATCGAGGAGATTGCAGGTGAATAACTGTGCAGGGAGTAACTGTGGATGGAAACCAGCATTTTGGTCTTTACATGGGGCTATATAAAGGGCGCTATGCAGATGCATACCACTGCCCATACACTTGTCCTTACTCTGCATAGTGCAGGCATAAGTCTACATTCACACATATTATACTTGCAGTGTTTTTTGTTTTTTTTTGTTACTATACAATATATGCATTTCTTGTGTGTTTTTACTTGCGTATTTTGCAGCATTTTTTATTTGCCTTTATTTTTACCGTTCATTTGAGTGGATGAAAAGATGCTGAAAAAAAAAAAAGATGAATGATATGACATGCTGCAGAATAGAAAAAAAAACTCAGATTAGGGGGACATAGCAGGAAGCGTCTGAGATTTTAGTAATCTCATTAATTTTGCTGACTCTGCAAAACGCTATGCATTTTACGCACCAAATACGCTGTATAAAGTATTTAGCAAAAATGCGGCAGTTATGCCGTGCACATAACCTTACTGTGCAGAACGATTAGCACTGGTATCCCAATACTTCTACAATGCTTGTGTGCAGTAGATGCTTTTCTTACAGATCAATGACACCTAATGCTGCTTTATTTTTTAACGTTCCCTCTTTCTTGAGAGGCAGAAATCAATGTGAAGGATCCCTCTGCCTGGTTATCCAAGCTGAAGTGATGCTTACTGAGCTGACGACTTTCACTTACACAGCTATTTTCACTAAAGTTTCCTCTTCACCAAACAGAATGTGTTATTCTTGTCTGCGCTCCAATTGCCTATACAGGTCCTTCTCAAAAAATTAGCATATAGTGTTAAATTTCATTATTTACCATAATGTAATGATTACAATTAAACTTTCATATATTATAGATTCATTATCCACCAACTGAAATTTGTCACGTCTTTTATTGTTTTAATACTGATGATTTTGGCATACAACTCCTGATAACCCAAAAAACCTGTCTCAATAAATTAGCATATTTCACCCATCCAATCAAATAAAAGTGTTTTTTAATAACAAACAAAAAAACCATCAAATAATAATGTTCAGTTATGCACTCAATACTTGGTCGGGAATCCTTTGGCAGAAATGACTGCTTCAATGCGGCGTGGCATGGAGGCAATCAGCCTGTGACACTGCTGAGATGTTATGGAGGCCCAGGATGCTTCAATAGTGGCCTTAAGCTCATCCAGAGTGTTGGGTCTTGCGTCTCTCAACTTTCTCTTCACAATATCCCACAGATTCTCTATGGGGTTCAGGTCAGGAGAGTTGGCAGGCCAATTGAGCACAGTAATACCATGGTCAGTAAACCATTTACCAGTGGTTTTGGCACTGTGAGCAGGTGCCAGGTCGTGCTGAAAAATGAAATCTTCATCTCCATAAAGCATTTCAGCCGATGGAAGCATGAAGTGCTCCAAAATCTCCTGATAGCTAGCTGCATTGACCCTGCCCTTGATGAAACACAGTGGACCAACACCAGCAGCTGACATGGCACCCCACACCATCACTGACTGTGGGTACTTGACACTGGACTTCAGGCATTTTGGCATTTCCTTCTCCCCAGTCTTCCTCCAGACTCTGGCACCTTGATTTCCGAATGACATGCAAAATTTGCTTTCATCAGAGAAAAGTACTTGGGACCACTTAGCAACAGTCCAGTGCTGCTTCTCTGTAGCCCAGGTCAGGCGCCTCTGCCGCTGTTTATGGTTCAAAAGTGGCTATACCTGGGGAATGCGGCACCTGTAGCCCATTTCCTGCACACGCCTGTGCACGGTGGCTCTGGATGTTTCCACACCAGACTCAGTCCACTGCTTCCTCAGGTTCCCCAAGGTCTGGAATCGGTCCTTCTCCACAATCTTCCTCAGGGTCCGGTCTCCTCTTCTCGTTGTACAGCGTTTTCTGCCACATTGTTTCCTTCCAACAGACTTACCATTGAGGTGCCTTGATACAGCACTCTGGGAACAGCCTATTTGTTGAGAAATTTCTTTCTGGGTCTTACCCTCTTGCTTGAGGGTGTCAATGATGGCCTTCTTGACATCTGTCAGGTCGCTAGTCTTACCCATGATGGGGGTTTTGAGTAATGAACCAGGCAGGGAGTTTATAAAAGCCTCAGGTATCTTTTGCATGTGTTTAGAGTTAATTAGTTGATTCAGAAGATTAGGGTAATAGGTCGTTTAGAGAACCTTTTCTTGATATGCTAATTTATTGAGACAGGTTTTTTTGGTTATCAGGAGTTGTATGCCAAAATCATCAGTATTAAAACAATAAAAGACGTGACAAATTTCAGTTGGTGGATAATGAATCTATAATATATGAAAGTTTAATTGTAATCATTACATTATGGTAAATAATGAAATTTAACACTATATGCTAATTTTTTGAGAAGGACCTGTATATACTGGAGCCGATTTACACAGGCCGGCGCATCGTGATCGCTCAGTGCCCATACTTCATGTGACTGGCAGCACATCTCAGGTCAATAATCGCCAGTCATCGACACATCTAAATGTACGCTCTTTGCTACCACAATGGACCCCCATGCTTGTAGAGCTTCAGGTGCCATTATGATGGGGTCGAATCTTTAATCTTTATTTCTGGGATCTGCAACAAAGGTTAGAGAGAGACCTGACTAATGGACGACCCACGCTGTGTAAACATGTATCTTCATCCATTACTTTTATACTCGGGTGTAACTTTCTGGCCCAGTATACAGTACATTGCAGTAACCATCACTTTTGGGATTTTTATTTGGCCTCATCACACCCAAGCGCTGTCTCCGGCTGTCACTTATGGTGAAGGAAGGTATTATTCTTCATGATTTAAATCACTGTATACATCTGGAAAGTCTAGTATGATGAAATGCCACAGGCAGCCGAGACCAATAAACTACCTGAAGATGCGACTTGGCCTACATTGTCCTACATGGTTGTGCCCTGCAGAGTCTTAACTGCTTTCCTGTAATAAAATTGACACAAATTATTATTAAACGGGTGTTGGCGACGCTATATGTAGCTGTCAGAGATTTCTCTGCTGTCTTTGAAGTTGAACATATGAAAAGTTTACAGTTTCTGTGCCATGAAACTACAGTATAGGTGCCCATTTGAGCTTAGATAGCATAAAGGTTATTATTATTTATTATAGCGCCATTTATTCCATGGCGCTTTACATGTGAGGAGGGGTTCAGGCTACTTTCACACTAGCGTCGGTACGGGCCCGTCGCAGTGCGTCAGGCTGACGTACCGACGCATACTGTGAAATAAAATCACAACGGGGGCAGTGGATGCAGTTTTTCAAAGCATCCGCTGCCCCATTGTAAGGCCCGGGGAGGAGGGGGCGGAGTTCCGGCCGTGCATGCGCGGTCGGAAAAAGCCGGACCGACGGACAAAAAAAAAAACGTTGCATGGAACGTTTTTTTTGTCCCGACGGACTGCAAAAAACACGACGCATCCGTCGCAATGCGTCGCTAATGAAAGTCTATGGAGAAAAAACGCATCCTGCGCGCAACTTTGCAGGATGCGTTTTTTTTGTCCAAAACGACGCATTGCGACAGAGGCCAAACGATGCTAGTGTGAAAGTAGCCTTACATAATAAAAAACAGGTACAGGAGGAGAGAGGACCCTGCCCGCGAGGGCTCAGTCTACCAGGGATGCGTGAGGATACAGTAGGCGAGGGTAGAGCTGGTCGTCCAGTGGTTTGGTGGATCGGTGGATACTGCAGGTTGTAGGCTTGTCGGAAGAGGTAGGTCTTCAGGGTCCTTTTGAAGGTTTCCATGGTAGGCGAGAGTCTGATATGTTGTGGCAGAGCGGTTCAGAGTCTGGAGGGGGAGGGGGGGGGATGCGCTGGAAAAATCTTGCATGCGATTGTGGGAGGAGATAAGAGGGGAGTGGAGAAGGAGATCTTGTGAGGACCGGAGGTTGCGTGCAGGTAAGTACGGGGAGACTAGGTCACAGATGTATAGAGGAGACAGGTTGTGGATGGCTTTGTATATCTCTGGTAATGAGGAGCCAGTGCAGGGACTGACAAAGGGAGAGGCCGGGGAATAGCGGGGGGACAAGTTTATTAGTTGGGCAGCAGAGTGTAGAATAGATTGGAGGGGTGTTAGAGGGGAGGCCACAGAGCAGGAGGCTGCAGTAGTCATGGAGGGAGACGATAAGGGCATGCACTAGTGTTTTTGCAGATTGTTTGAATGTGCGGATCCAGGAAATATTTTTGAGTTGAAGTCAGCAGGAAGTGGAGAGAGCTTGGATATGTGGTTTGAAGGAGAGATCAGAGTCAAGGATTACCCCGAGGCAGCGAGCTTGTGGGACTGAGGAGATTGAGCAGCCATTTACTTAAACCCCTTCCCGACCCATGACGCCACGTAGGCGTCATGAAAGTCGGTGCCAATCCGACCCATGACGCCTATGTGGCGTCATGAAAAGATCGCGTCCCTGCAGATCGGGTGAAAGGGTTAACTCCCATTTCACCCGATCTGCAGGGACAGGGGGAGTGGTAGTTTAGCCCAGGGGGGGTGGCTTCACCCCCTCGTGGCTACGATCGCTCTGATTGGCTGTTGAAAGTGAAACTGCCAATCAGAGCGATTTGTAATATTTCACCTATTATAACTGGTGAAATATTACAATCCAGCCATGGCCGATGCTGAAATATCATCGGCCATGGCTGGAAATACTAATGTGCCCCCACCCCACCGATCGCCCCCCCAGCCCCCCGATCTGGCCGGTACACTGCTCCGGCTCCCCTCCGTCCAGTGCTCCGCTCCCCCCCGTGCTCTTGTCCGCTCCCCCGTGCTCCAATCACCCCCCCGTGCTCCAATCACCCCCCCTGCACTCCGATCCACCCCCCCGGTGCTCCGTTCCACCCCCCGTGCTCCGTTCCACGCCCCCGTGCTCCGTTCCACCCCTCCCGCGCTCCGATTTCCCCCCCCCCGTGCTCCGATCCCCCATAGCCCCCCCCCCCCCCCCCCCCCCCCCCGTGGTCCCCCCCCCCCACCCCATCATACTTACCAATCCAGCCGGGGTCCCGTCCGTCTTCTCCCTGGGCGCCGCCATCTTCCAAAATGCCGGCCGGCAGATTCGTTCCAAAGTGCATTTTGATCACTGAGATAGATTATATCTCAGTGATCAAAATAAAAAAAATAATAAATGACCCCCCCCCTTTGTCACCCCCATAGGTAGGGACAATAAAAAAATAAAGAAATTTTTTTTTCCACTAATGTTAGAATAGGTTAGGGGTAGGGTTAGGGCTAGGGTTAGGGCTAGGGTTAGGGCTTCGGTATGTGCACACGTATTCTGGTCCTCTGCGGATTTTTCCGCTGCGGATTTGATAAATCCGCAGTGCTAAACCGCTGCGGATTTATGGCGGATTTACCGCGTTTTTTTTCTGCGCATTTCACTGCGGTTTTACAACTGCAATTTTCTATTGGAGCAGTTGTAAAACCGCTGCGGAATCCGCACAAAGAAGTGACATGCTGCGGAATGTAAGCCGCTGCGTTTCCGTGCAGTTTTTCCGCAGCATGTGTACAGCGATTTTTGTTTCCCGTAGGTTTACATTGAACTGTAAACTCATGGGAAACTGTTGCGGATCCGCAGCGTTTTCCGCAGCGTGTGCACATACCTTTAGAATTAGGCTATGTGCACACTGTGCGGATTTGGCTGCGGATTGGCCGCTGCGGATTCGCAGCAGTGTTCCATCAGGTTTACAGTACCATGTAAACATATGAAAAACCAAATCCGCTGTGCCCATGGTGCGGAAAATACCGCGCGGAAACGCTGCGTTGTATTTTCCGCAGCATGTCAATTCTTTGTGCGGATTCCGCAGCGTTTTACACCTGCTCCTCAATAGGAATCCGCAGGTGAAATCCGCACAAAAAACACTGGAAATCCGCAGGTAAAACGCAGTGCCTTTTACCCGCGGATTTTTCAAAAATGGTGCTGAAAAATCTCACACGAATCCGCAACGTGGGCACATAGGGTTAGGGTTAGGGTTGGAATTAGGGTTGTGGTTAGGGTTGTGATTAGGGTTATGGCTACAGTTGGGATTAGGGTTAGGGGTGTGTTGGGGTTAGTGTTGGAGTTAGAATTGAGGGGTTATCACTGTTTAGGCACATCAGGGGTCTCCAAACGCAACATGGCGCCACCATTGATTCCAGCCAATCTCGTATTCAAAAAGTCAAATGGTGCTCCCTCACTTCCGAGCCCTGACGTGTGCCCAAACAGTGGTTTACCCCCACATATGGGGTACCAGCATACTCAGGACAAACTGCGCAACAATTACTGGGGTCCAATTTCTCCTGTTACCCTTGTGAATCTAAAAAAATGCTTGCTAAAACATAATTTTTGAGGAAAGAAAAATGATTTTTTATTTTCACGGCTCTGCGTTGTAAACGTCTGTGAAGCACTTGGGGGTTCAAAGTGCTCACCACATATCTAGATAAGTTCCTTGGGGGGTCTAGTTTCTAAAATGGGGTCACTTGTGGGCGTTTCTACTGTTTAGGCACACCAGGGGCTCTGCAAACGCAACGTGACACCCGCAGACCATTCCATCAAAGTCTGCATTTCAAAAGTCACTACTTCCCTTCTGAGCCCCGACGTGTGCCCAAACAGTGGTTTACCCCCACTCATGGGGTATCAGCGTACTCAGGAGAAACTGGACAACAACTTTTGGGGTCCAATTTCTCCTGTTACCCTTGGGAAAATAAAAAATTGCAGGCTAAAAGATCATTTTTGAGAAAATAATTTTTTTTTATTTTCATGGCTCTGCGTTATAAACTTCTGTGAAGCACTTGGGGGTTCAAAGTCCTCACCACACATCTAGATTAGTTCCTTTGGGGGTCTAGTTTCCAAAATGGTGTCATTTCTGGGGGATCTCCAATGTTTAGGCACACAGGGGCTCTCCAAACGTGACATGGTGTCCGCTAATGATTGGAGCTAATTTTCCATTTAAAAAGCCAAATGGCGTGCCATCCCTTCCGAGCCCTGCCGTGCGCCCAAACAGTGGTTTACCCCCACATATGGGGTATCAGCGTACTCAGGACAAACTGGACAACAATATTTGTATTTGGGGTCCAATTTCTCCTATTATCCTTGGCAAAATAGGAAATTCCAGGCTAAAAAATCATTTTTGAGGAAAGAAAAATTATTTTTTATTTTCATGGCTCTGCGTTATAAACTTCTGTGAAGCACCTGGGGGTTTAAAGTGCTCAGTATGCATCTAGATAAGTTCCTTGGGGGGTCTAGTTTCCAAAATGGGGTCACTTGTGGGGGAGCTCCAATGTTTAGGCACACAGGGGCTCTCCAAACGCGACATGGTGTCCGCTAACAATTGGAGCTAATTTTCCATTCAAAAAGTCAAATGGCGCGCCTTCCCTTCCGAGCCTTACCATGTGCCCAAACAGTGGTTTACCCCCACATGTGAGGTATTGGTGTACTCAGGAGAAATTGCCCAACACATTTTAGGATCCATTTTATCCTGTTGCCCATGTGAAAATGAAAAAATTGAGGCTAAAAGAATTTTTTTGTGAAAAAAAAGTACTTTTTCATTTTTACGGATCAATTTGTGAAGCACCTGGGGGTTCAAAGTGCTCACTATGCATCTAGATAAGTTCCTTGGGGCGTCTAGTTTCCAAAATGGGGTCACTTGTGGGGGAGCTCCAATTTTTAGGCACACGGGGGCTCTCCAAACGTGACATGGTGTCCGCTAAAGAGTGGAGCCAATTTTTGATTCAAAAAGTCAAATGGCGCTCCTTCCCTTCCAAGCCCTGCCGTGCGCCCAAACAGTGGTTTACCCCCACATATGGGGTATCAGCGTACTCAGGACAAACTGGACAACAATATTTGTATTTGGGGTCCAATTTCTCCTATTATCCTTGGCAAAATAGGAAATTCCAGGCTAAAAAATCATTTTTGAGGAAAGAAAAATTATTTTTTATTTTCATGGCTCTGCGTTATAAACTTCTGTGAAGCACCTGGGGGTTTAAAGTGCTCAGTATGCATCTAGATAAGTTCCTTGGGGGGTCTAGTTTCCAAAATGGGGTCACTTGTGGGGGAGCTCCAATTTTTAGGCACACGGGGGCTCTCCAAACGTGACATGGTGTCCGCTAAAGAGTGGAGCCAATTTTTGATTCAAAAAGTCAAATGGCGCTCCTTCCCTTCCAAGCCCTGCCGTGCGCCCAAACAGTGGTTTACCCCCACATATGGTATCAGCGTACTCAGGACAAATTGGACAACAACTTTCGTGGTTCAGTTTCTCCTTTTACCATTGGGAAAATAAAAAAATTGTTGCTAAAAGATAATTTTTGTGACTAAAAAGTTAAAAGTTCATTTTTTCCTTCCATGTTGCTTCTGCTGCTGTGAAGCACCTGAAGGGTTAATAAACTTGTTGAATGTGGTTTTGAGTACCTTGAGGGGTGCAGTTTTTAGAATGGTGTCACTTTTGGGTATTTTCAGCCATATAGACCCCTCAAACTGACTTCAAATGTGAGGTGGTCCCTAAAAAAAAATGGTTTTGTAAATTTCGTTGTAAAAATGAGAAATCGCTGGTCAAATTTTAACCCTTATAACTTCCTAACAAAAAAAAATTTTGTTTCCAAAATTGTGCTGATGTAAAGTAAACATGTGGGAAATGTTATTTATTAACTATTTTGTGTCACATATCTCTCTGGTTTAACAGAATAAAAATTCAAAATGTGAAAATTGCGAAATTTTCAAAATTTTCGCCAAATTTCCATTTTTATCACAAATAAACGCAGAATTTATTGACCTAAATTTACCACTAACATGAAGCCCAATATGTCACGAAAAAACAATCTCAGAACCGCTAGGATCCGTTGAAGCGTTCCTGAGTTATTACCTCATAAAGGAACACTGGTCAGAATTGCAAAAAACGGCAAGGTCTTTAAGGTCAAAATAGGCTGGGTCATGAAGGGGTTAATGGATAGGTCTGTTGGGGGGAGGGGGGTCGAATGAGATAAGGGGAAAGATGATGAATTCTGTTTTGTCCGTATTAAGTTTTAGAAATCTAACGGACAAAAAGATGTAGATCTGTGTGTCATCAGCATAGAGGTGATACTGAAAACCGTGAGATTCTGTGAGCTGTCCCAGGCCGAAGGTGTAAATGGAGAAGAGCAGGGGCCCTAGGACTGAAACTTGCTGGACTCTGACAGATAGGTGAGGAAGTAATGTGTGAGTGGGTGACACTGAATGTTCGGTCTGGTAGGTATGACGAGAACCAGGATAGGGCCAAGTCTGTGATGCCAAGAGATGAGAGGATCTGTAGTAATAGGGAATGGTCCACTATGTCAAAGGCAGAAGACAGGTCCAGAAGGAGGAGGACAGAGTAGTGTCGCTTTGGCGGTTAATAGGTCATTGGTGACATTAGTTGGGTGTTATGATCCGGTGACCTTGGAGCCGCATGAAACTTTCTCTGGAGTAGGTGGAACCTGTACTGACCGCAAATACTGAACTGACACCGCAACTAGAAGTAGCCGTGGGGTGTGCCTAACAAACCCTAGACACCTCGACACAGCCGGAGGACTAAATACCCCTATAGATGGAAATAGGAATTCTACCTTGCCTCAGAGCAGAACCCCAAAGGATAGGCAGCCCCCCACAAATATTGACTGAGAAGGAGAGGAAAGACACACGCAGGCAGAAAACAGGATTTAGCAAAAGAGGCCACTCTAGCTAAAAAGGAAAGGATAGGACAGAATACTAAGCGGTCAGTATTAAAACCCTTCCAAAAATATCCACAGCAGATAATACAAAAAATTCCACCATCTAACTAAAGACTTGGAACGTATGTCTGCAACTCCTGAGAATCCAACAAGACTGAGAAAATACTGACACAATCTAAGCTGGACAAGAAAAAACAAATGAATAGCACTGAATTATCAAGCACACAGCCTGTGTGCCACAGAAACAAAACCAGACACTTATCTTTGCTGATTTGGCAGCAAGGCAGGAGGAACCAGACAGAGGTCTAAAACCTCCCAACAACCATGGACAACTGGCAAGGACTAATGAATCCTGCAAACCTAAATACCCCAGTCAGAACTGCAATCAGCAGGTACACCTGACCAGGACTGCAATCCAGGGACAACTGCTTTACCACCTACAACCACCGGAGGGAGCCCAAAAGCAGAATTCACAACAGTTGTGCCAAAATAAAAGGGGAGAAGCCAGCGCTGCTTATGGTCATAACGCAATACAAAAAGTGTACATGCAGATATTAATTTCTAACTGTATATCAAAATGAGACATTTAGCGAACAATTGATCAATTGTTTGAGACAACACGCCACGCCAAGGCATTCTCATAATGGGAGAGTCCTACTCTACGAATTTTATATTCGCTATGCCATTACGGCAGGGTGGCTCAAAGAATTGATCAATTAATATGTCCATGTACACTTTTTGTATTGGGCTCTGATCATAAGCAGTGCTGGCTTCTCCCTTTCTATTTAGTTGGGGCAGGTTTCAGTGGAGTGATGCGGTCGGAAGCCAGATTGTAAGCGGTCGAAGATGGAGCAGGAAAAGAGGTGGGAGGACGGTTCAAAATGGACATGTTTTTCCAGTAGTTTTGAAATATAGAGGACAATTGTGTTGGGGTGATAGCTAGATACAGAGGATGGGTCAGGAGAGGGCTTTTTGAGGATGGGTGTGATTGAGGCATGTTTGAAGCATGAGGGGAAAACACCAGTTGTTAGTGATTTGGTTGAATAGATGGGTTAGGGTTGGGATGAAGACTGTGGTGAGGTTTGGGATGAAGTGGGATGGAACTGGGTCAAGTGCACAGGTGGTGAGATATGATTTTGAGAGTAGATTGGAAAGTCTATCTTCTGTAATGGTGGAGAAGTTGGCTTTAGAGGAGGAGGGCTGAGTAGTTAGGAGGAAGGGCTCTGGGGGTTGTAGATCAAAGCTTGCTCTGATGTTCTCAATCTTCTGCTTGAAGAATGAGGCAATTTCTTCAGCTGAGATGATTGGAGAGGGAGGAGGTGCTGGGGGACAGAGAAAAGAATTGAAAGTGTTGAATAGCTGTGCAGGGTTGTGAGACAGGAAGGATATGAGAGCTAAGAAGTGGGTTTGTTTTGCTGCAGTGAGTGTGGCCTTGAAAGTAGTGAGGGACTGTTTGTATGTGATTAAGTGCACGTTGGAGTTGGATCTTTTCCTTCTCCGCTCAGCAACCCTAGACGCCTGCCTCAGTTCTTTGGTCAGGCTGGTGTGCCAGGGTTGTCTGTTGATTTTGTGAGCTTTGGTATATGTGAAAGCGGTGACCAAATCCAGAGCTGCAGCTATTGTGGTGTTATATAAAGCGGCAGCAGTGTGCTGGTTGTCCGGGCATAAGTATTTGATGACTTTATCTACTAGATAGGTCATCCATAGCAGATTGAAGAGGTTCCAACACCCACCAACCAGCTGTTTGCAGGTCTATTCAAAGTGTTTACTTTTGGCTGCAGTAAAAAAAATCTGATAGGTGGAGGGGCACTAAGTGTCGGACCCTCATTATTCTGCTATTGATGACTTATCCTGTAGCTAGGTAATGAAATGCCTCTATCTAGAAAATTACTTTACGCTGACAGCTACCTCTCCCTGCTCTGCTCAGCTGAGCGTTCATATGTTCTCCATGAAGACTGTTGATTAGGCATTTGCCGGAGTCTGCCAGCATCTGCCTCAAGACAAAAGAATTGGGCACATAAATTCATATTGTCTGAGTCAGGAGCTCCCCATATACATTAGATGGTCGGCCGATCTGCCAAAATCAGGCTCATCCGACTTATCTAATGTGTATTGGGTTTCAATCTTGCTACACACATTAACATTGAAAGTCCTTCTCTCGGTTGTTAAGATGAGGAAAGTGTATTGTTTTCAAGTGGGTAGCACTCTTATCCAGGGTCCTGAAAAGGGGCAGATTGGCATATAATAGGTTAAAGGTGATCAGGAGGAACAACTCTTTCCACGTGTCCTGTTAGTGGCTTCTGTAGGGAAGACATGCAGCTGCTCATAGGGTTTCTGCTATTAATGGCTATTCGTTGGTGACTTTCAGCTGGTCATCTGCTGATCCACTACTAGGAAACTAATCACTCTGATGGGACTCTTCTTTAGAAAAGGATTAGGAAAACGATGCCACACTTCTCCACAGGTTGTGTGTGGTATTGCAGCTTGGACCCATGAGCTGCAATACCACGTACAAGCCATGGTGTGGTGCTCCTTTTGGGGAAAAGCAGTCATATTTCAGTCAGAGCCCCCTTTTAAGTTATAAGTCATCCTAGACCGTGTAGTAGTCCTACAGAAGTACTGTATGTGTAAGTGAGAACAGGACGGGTGTTGGTGAATCTGTTCTCTGTACGGTGCTTTTGTATAATGTGGGTGTGCTATACATTTCACGGAATAAATCTAGTTTGCATTTTCAGGTCCATTTCTCCTATTAAATATGAATATGGCCATCTGGTAATTGTTCTGTTGGGGTGTGGTGGACAATCGGGGTGTTAGTAGCTTTGCACTTGTCTGTCTAGTCTAATTTCTTTCTTTGAGCATCAAGTTCAGTACTTTGGCTTTCTTTTGTGTGTCTGTATTGTCGTAGTGTCTGTACCCTGGATGTGAGATGTTTTCTACAGAATTGGAAAGGATTGAGGGTGTTAATGCAGTTCTCTGGAGATTGGCAATTCTCGCATGTGTTTCGAAACTTAAATAAATGCTTTTGTCATCTGTTCTCCGCAGATATGGTGCTGGATAACATGATCGCGTCGGGGCAGCTGGATGATTCCATGAGGGAGTTGGTTAAAGAAGCTCTCTTGAAGAGACATCACCACCAGAATGAGAAGAAGCTGAGTAACCGTATCCCACTGGTGCGGTCCTTCGCTGACATAGGCAAGAAACATTCTGATCCTCACTTGCTTGAACGAAACGGTGAGATAAGTTGTCACAAGCAGCTTATTCTAACCTATTTCGCTACTTCTGTTCACCTGTAAAGCAGCAGCCATATTCTGACTCTTACATTTTGCTTGATTTTTATAATTTGCGCAGTTGCTTGCAAAATTACCATGTCTACAGCCACTGTCACTCCATCTATCATCTGAGCAAACTAAAAAGTGGGACCGTTCTTTATTTTTTTCTTCTGCAAAATCAGTAGTGCTCTGAGCTTACAGTTTCTCTGCAACATCCTGCCTTTCTTATATGGGCTACTGCTTTACTTTACCTTCTGCCTTTTCTCTTCTTGTGTTCTATTGTTTGTTTTCTGAACATATTTTTTTTTGATTGAATGCAATTTATTTTTAAATTGAGAGAAATGCATTGATAAGCAGGCTATATGTGGTTGTCAATTATTGGTGATTTGGAATGGCTTAAATGATACATTTATGTTCATCGAGACATAAAAGTTCTTGAAGGACTTTCCACCATCTGATGCTCACCATAGACAATTTATGCATATGGCAGGTCTCTTGTTTGACCATGTGCCAAAAAATGTCCGTTTGTGTCATAAACTTCAGATAGTATTCGGCATGGCAGAACGGATTCGTGATGTTTGTCTGCATCAAGGACAAATTAGAGGGGTCGTCCCATGAAACGTTTTCTTCAAAACGCAATAGATGGTTAGACAGAGGGATGGCACATTGTGATTGAGGGGGTCTCGTGCATTCTCAGGCGGCTGGAGACCTAATAATATGTTAGAGTCCCCACAGCTGCATGTCTTGCGGCTGTTAGACAGATGCAACATATGCAGGGATTGCGTAGCAAACAGTCGAACAGCCGCAAGACATGCAGGAGACTCAAACATATTTTCACGCACGCCGCAGACACTCGTTTAGCACACAAGCATGCTCGGATAACACCTTATCCAAGCACGTCCGCTCATCACTACTAATAACCGCTGCCTCTGGCACAGCCTAGTATAATTGCCTTTCAGTTGAATTCTGACACATAGATGTAATAGACTGCACAACATTACTCATGTAATGTATTATCGAAATGTTTTTTTTGTTTTTTATATAACATTATTCACATAAGGGGACTGGACATACATTTTGAAAGTATTTTAAAAAGTAAAATCTAACTTAAAAATCACTTTTTTTACATCAAATTATGCTTTATTATAAAATGCACGGTAAGTGCTGTAATAAAAAAAATTATAAATGATGCTAAAAGATGTGTTTGTGTGCATTCTGCCTTCCTAAAGTACTAAAATATAGCTATTGTGCAAAAGCAGGTTAAAAGAATGCTTATGCACAGAGTTGCATAACATTTTTACTTTTGGATGTAACTGAACAGTACAATTTGTCCCCCCTTAAAAAAAAAAAAAAGAAAAAGTAAAAAATAAAAGTATTTTTTTTAAAAAACAAATATGACTCTCAGAAAATGACGACTTTAAAAAAGAAAAAAAAAATCGGTGTCCTTGATGCCCAAAATAGCTAAAGGGGATAAGTGAATAATAGATTGTTCCAGTGCCCGGCTACTGACGTCCTCCTGACCCAGGGAGCAATGTCGGCTTTCTGACTTTATTGAGATGGATTTGGGATAATTGGCCTTCAGCAATAATGAGCTCTACAAATGCAGAGCAGCAGGCTGGTCAGTGGCTCTGCACTCTCATCTACCAGTAAGTGAGAGGTGAATGACAGAGTTTAGATGTAATGACCTCTTGCGAAAAACCTTATTGAGAAGAGCCATGAAAGTATAGGTTGAGGTAGAGTTGAGTCCTCCTGCATCGGCTCTCACATTAAGGCCTTACACCGGCTTAGATCCATGTGTCTGGTTTGGTGTTGCTGGGAGATGACAGCCATAGACAACATGCCCGTATTAGAACAATATAAAATGACATAGAATGTAGGGTCCCATACTGAACCTGTAAAGCGGCTGCATCCTCCTATAACAGCAGGCCATTGTGACTAGCATGGTGGCCCTGCACCAAATAACGCTCCTTAGGGGCGACACAACAGAGAGGGGGTTGTCCCTGACCGGAGACCACTGAAGTTCAGTGTGGGCCTTCTTTTCTATGTAGTATATGAATTGTTCCTTTACGTATTAATGACTCCAGCTGTCATTGTCACACTATTTTTCTTTCTATCCGTGTGTATATATACAATGTTTAAGACCAGTACATTGAGTGTTGTGTCTGACAGTTGTCTTCTTGCTGTCCATATCAACCAATCAGAATTCAGCTTTAATTTTATTTTTCGCTAAAGGATAAGAATCCTGGGCTCTGATTGGTGGATTGGAGAGACTGGTTTGATACTGGAGGTAGAAGGGCGCATGGCTATTACAAATATTGTGTCTTGTGAAATGAACACAATAGAGTGTGTGAAAATGAGAGATGAAGCACAAACCTTTTGTATTTTTCTTCTCTTGTTTTACCTCAGGGGAAGGCCTCTCAGCCTCCCGTAACTCATTGCGAGCAGAATCTCGCCTTTCCCTGCTCCTCAATTATCTTCTTCCACCCTCAAGAGTTGGAACCCCAGTTGGCTCCAGGCAGACCACCCCTGTACCAAGCCCCCAAAACACGCCACCCTCCAGCCCTAAATTCAGTCGGCTGGAGTCGTCAAGTTCTCAGCGGAGTGAGCTCTGGGTCCCCGAGATCCCGCCTTTTACTGGGGACCTCATTCCTACTGTAATAGTTCATCCACCAGAGGAGGATGGCGAAAATCGTGATGTCTGCGGCATAAAGAAGAAAGAACACGGTGATCTCTATCCAGGCAACTATTGTTCCTCTGGCCGTGTGGTGCACCTTGCCACTACCACTCACTGGAATGCGTTTGGTCACATTGATTGCACGTCCTGGCTGCCTACATTTACAACTTACAAGGTTGCTTCCATGTGCATGCATGTTTTATCCCTCTGCAGTGCGTACTCCACACCCTGATACGTAGGCCATAGCTGTGACTATAGTACTTTATCCTAGCAGCATTTTTTTTTTCCCAGCGACCCCAATGCATTCTGACCCGGCTCACCTCCTGCAAATGACACGTGCAGATCTCCAACCTGTGGAAATCCATTTTGTCACATACTTTCATTGCAGATGTTGTTTTTTCACCCATGGTCTATAATAGTGAGGATAACAAGGTACCGTAAATACATTTTATTAATTATAATTTTTTTATGCATTCTCTCATGCATGTTCCATAAGCCCGTTATTGGGAGAGCTTGGTGATCTCCTGCCAGTGTTTTCGGGTTGTGTACAGCTTTATCACTGAGATGCGATAATAGGAGATTACAGTTAGGGGTTGTTGAGTGAAATGTTACTTTTCTTTAAAACAAATCGCATCAATTTTGAAATGGAATTTTCTCCTATGTCTAGATAGTTGTCCTGTGTCTTAATATTGCAGGTATATATCTGTACTAGTGAGAAAATATTACTTCAAGCTCAGTTATTCTTATTGGCTCAGTTACGTAATGGCAGGTATCATGTCACTGTGTGTGTAGAAGTAGATCCAGGTGGGGCTGAGCTACTCGGCATGTGTGACCACTGTCGCTGGGCACATTCGGTGGATGTTCTGTGAGGCAGTGAAAAGAACACCAGAGTGCACCCTATCTAAAATGTAAAGGCAATATCGTAGGAACGTTACAAATAATTCACACTGATGACCTCCATTTCTTACATGATATGTGAAGCCTGGCTTTCTGCATCATGAGATTTCCACTGGAATTTGGTCAGGGCATTGCATGCCTGCATTGGGCGATAACAGCAGATGCAAAATAATGTAGGTGCCCTGCTATTGGAGAAAAGAGGGTTTTCAGAAAGGTTTGATTAGTCTTATGGTTGTGGTGGTGGTAGGGGTGTGGAAGAAAGCAGCATTTTGTTTTGATGTGCTAGAAATCAACACCTGATGGATTTTTTTTTCACCCTCTGATTTTGCCATACATCCACATTAAAATCCATGTGTCAACTCTATTGAATTGAAAGGAATGAAATCCGCAATGGCAATGTTACAGGAAACAACACGTGCACATAGCCACAATGGTCCGAACCCCGACCCCTATCTTTTATACTAAAGTGCATAATGAGCTTGTGCAAAGGTCATTCTGAAGGAAGGGGGAACAGGGTCAGCTTTGATTGGTGGATCCTGTGTTATTAGTTGTGTATAGAGCTGTTACCTGGCATTGTCATCCTGTTTCTGCCGATAAGGAAACTGCTGTAAAGTCATGCAGCATAAAAACGTGACTTAAACAATTTGGTTATTTTTTGATGATAGCTACCCTTTAAAATTCACATTTCTGGTCCATTTTCATGTACATTTCTGCTTATAGTCCATTGTGGATTTTACCAGCGCAGTAAAATCCACATCTTTGTAGCATAACCATTATGGAAAGTCCTCATGGTATCGCAGACGGCATTTTTGTAATAGACCTGTGGAGCTTGTCAGGTGACGTGAGCCATTTATGGGAGGTTTGCGAATGCACCGATGGCTTTTAACCTTCTTCCACCTGAGAGAATCTGGAAATGTCGGGTAAAACGTCGCAGTGTGGAACGTAGAGCATCTGCAAAGTACTCATACTGCAAAGTTCATGAAGAATAAGGGGAAGCGGTCACCAGAAACAAAAAAAGATTTTACCCTGCCGATATGGGGTTTATCTCCAGGTTAATAGCGTCAGTAACCAGTCTGGTGAACGCTGCTGGGAGAAAATGATTTTTGTTATTCCCCCGGCAGGGTTCTGTGGGAAAACTATAACAGAAACCCGTCACCACTTCTGTATGTTTCTCCCAGGTCTGATGCATGTGTGATGGCACAGTATGTTCTGTGTATGAGTGGATGTGTGTTCCTCAGCTTGCTGTCCTAACCACATTGCATTTGTGTGGAGCTGTCACTGGGCTGTGGTCACGGGTGCTGCTGTCGTTAGTCTGTGCTCCTCTCAGGAACGCTGCCGCCAGTCACATGCATGCTGAGCCTGTCTAGTGTGGCGCAGCAAACGCCGGCTAGCTTTCCAATATTACCGTGTAAAGTATGTAATGTATATGGCCGTTTACCATCTCCTAGAGAGGACCACTGGCTGTTCTGCAGAACTTGCTTATGGTGTCCACAGTGAAATGCATGTTGTTATTGTTTATTAGAGGAAAATGTGACCCTCAGAAGAATAAGGTGACTCGTACACCAAAGGCTCCAACCATTCATTGTGGGGAAAGATAGAATATTTAGGCAGCATGTCTGACCTGTTCCTACTCACTAGGCTCATTAAATACCTGCCAGGGAACCTTACTTATGACCCGTAGGACGTAGAAATCTGGACCTAGAAGGGGGCACAAATATTCAAGAAAGTTGTTTTTGTTTTTCTTTGAAAGATAATCCTTCATCAGGATTTCACTCCCAAACTATTGATATATGCATATAGCGATACCTTTACATGGCCAGTCTGTCCCTCTGTTACTGAAGAATCAGCGTTTGCATTTATATGCATATGAGGCTGTAGATCTGAAGCCTCTGCCACTCCAGCTCTATTGCTCACCCAGTGTCTCCATCTTGACTGAAAGCTCCTTTGTCTGAAGTCACACAGGATAGAGGCTGTCCGTCAAGCAGGAGGAGGCAGCTCTGGGTGAGTAATAAGGTTTCAGCTCTGATTCAAAGCTGATTACTTCATAACTGGGGAACAGACTGGCGATGGAAGGATAATTGTCTTTTTAAAGGGAATCTGTCAGCAGGTTTTTGCTCTGTAATCTGAGGACAGCATGAGTTGGGGACTGAGACAGGATTTCAGGGATGTCTCTTATCAGGCTGTGTGCTGTTGTTTCCATACAGTGAAGGATTTATCACCAGGAGATTATCACTGCCAAGACTAGCTCCCTCATGCCAAGTGGTCTGACCACTCCTCCTCCTAATAAGCGGCTCGCTGACATTATACAATGTACACAGAATTCTGAGGTGTGAGCGGGAGCAGCCCTGCTGCATCTAAAAACTCTGTGTGAGAACGGCTGCACCCAGTAAACTAAGTGATACATCGTTGGATTCAGCTTCTCTTTTTCCTACATCAGATGAGGGAACGAAAACCTGCTGACAGATTCTCCCAAAAGAGCTCCATGTTCATACCAATAGTTTGAGGCGTGAAATCCTGTTGACAGATTCCCTCTATGATTTGCCGCTCAGTGACGATGTACAGTAGTTGTATCCATGTATATGTATGGGCAGGGCTGAGCGCTACCAACTGTTGGGATTATGGCAACGTGCCATTTTTGGGGCCTCTCTTGACTACTGGGTAGTATGTCACATTCTCACAACTGACGTCTCTGTTCACAGTGTAGGACAATGTCTGAGGAGTTGTCCTTCCCTTCCTTGATCAGCAATGATACATGCAATACTGATAGATTTCCAGCACGCTGCTCAGTTTCTCATCTATTGCTTGTGCACCTTCTTCTGGTATAGGGGCAGATACATCCGCTCTCGGGGTTCGGTCATTTTTATGTAGAGATAATAATTAGGAACTCCTCTAATAGGAGACCTCCCTGCAGATCTTTCCCACAATAATACAAAGTGCGGGAATTAGATTGGCGGCTCTCTAATGTGACTACATTCTCCGGTGTAGTGGACCCTCCAGATATTGGATTTTTGCTCTCGTTATGTTACGTTCGTTTTATTGCAATTACAAATCGGTACGGTATGTAGAAATCTGCCAAATTAACTACTAAAAACCTGGAGATGTTGGCTTGTCTGTGTGCATACTAGTCTTTTATTGAATAACATCCACCAACACCATCTCCTACTTCCCCCAGGAAAGGAGACCATTGAGACAATCTAACAACATGTGTTTGTTCATAGGACTACTGTCTTCACCACAGTCAATGCCAGGAAATTTAGATGTTGGCAAATCGGCCGAGCTGAAACGGAACGGGACAGGGGGCAGTCAGGAGAACACCACCGTGGACTTCAGCAAGGTACGGTATTCCCATTACTCACCTCGGGTCCTTGCTGGTTGGGTTTTACATGGTCTCAAAATGTCTGAATGTTGGATTGATTGATGTTGATGGCCTCTTCTATGGACTGGCCGTTACACACTGATTTTGTAGCGACGGTAAGACATCTGTGCGGTGTAATTACAGTAATATGAGGCGTAGGATAATGGCAGGGACGCTTGCGGAAAAATGATGGCATGTTCACCTGGTTACATAAAAGGATGAGCAGTCTGGTAAATCGTGTGCTTTACTGTATTTAGCTGGTTGCTTTTAGAAAGGATTGAATTTTGGCAATGGTACGTTGGGTTCCATTTTGTATATATTTTTTTAACTATTTAGATTGCAATCCCTGAGGACGGTCCTCATCTTGATCTGTGGTGAGGCTGTGCAGCATTACAGACCGACTCTGTATATGTTCTATTGAGTCTGTCTTTAGTCTTGGAGAGAGGCCGGGCTTGGCTGTGCTTCCCTGACCCCCACCATTAAACCTTGAGCATCAAAAGTTCTCTTAAGAGTTACAAAAAAACATGCTGTATACATAGATTTTCACACACCAGTCTTCAGGGCAAAGTGTACATCTCTGGGAGTGCGTAATAGTCAGTTCTGAAAATAGGATTAATCTGAAGGCTGGGTACGAAGAGTTATTATATTGATCAGCGTCTGGTGATTGATCAGATGAGCGCATAGAAATGCATCACGGCCTCATACAAATTCTCCAGAGCTTTTCAGGGTATGATATGTAGCGGTCATTTTTACACCATCACGTGGCGGCTTAGTAACATGAAACGGTCATTTTTACACCGCTACATGGCGGCTTAGTAACATATGTAGCTGTCATTTTTACACCGCTACATGGCGGCTTCGTAACATATGTAGCGGTCATTTTTACACAACCACATGGCGGCTTAGTAACATATGTAGCGGTCATTTTTACACAACCACATGGCGGCTTAGTAATATGTAGCGGTCATTTTTACACAACCACATGGTGGCTTAGTAATATGTAGCAGTTATTTAAACACAACCACATGGCGGCTTAGTAACATATGTAGCTGTCATTTTTACACAACTGTTATCACCTGGTGGTTAGGAGCACCTGGAAAGACCTGATGGTTAAACTGATACAGGACAAGCTCTGGGAAGTGGGAACTCTGCTGACCGCAACCCCTAATCCTATCACACACACTAGAAATAGCCGTGGAGCGTACCTGATATGGCCTAGACGCCTCGGCACAGCCTCAGAGCTAGCCAGCCCTAGAGATAGAAAATAAAGCCTACCTTGCCTCAGAGAAATTTCCCCAAAGGAAAAGGCAGCCCCCCACAAATATTAACTGTGAGTTAAGATGAAAGTCACAAACACAGAAATGAAACAGGTTTTAGCAAAGGGAGGCCAGACTAACTAAATAGACAGAGGATAGGAAAGGTATCTTTGCGGTCAGCACAAAAAACTACAAAAGACCACGCAGAGTGTGCAAAAAGACCCCCGCACCGACTCACGGTGCGGAGGCGCCACCCTGCATCCCAGAGCTTCCAGCTAGCAAGACAAAATCATGAAAGCAAGCTGGACTAGAAAACCATGAACAGAAAATAACAATCGGGGACTTAGCTTCTTGCAGGAAGAGACAGGTCTCCAGAAAGATCCAAGAGCGAACTGAACCAGCACAGGAACATTGACAGCTGGCATGGAGTAACGATCTGAGTGGAGTTAAATAGAGAAGCCAGCCTAAGAATAACCTAGGTCACCTGTGGAAGGAACCTCAGATCCAGCAACTCCACTCACAGCCACCAGAGGGAGTCCACGGACAGAACTCGCCGAAGTACCATTCACGACCACAGGAGGGAGCCCGATAACAGAATTCACAACACACAACCACCTGGCGGCTTAGTAGTATGTAGCGGTTAATTTTACACAGCTACATGGTGGCTTAGTAACATATGTAGCGGTAATTTTTACACAACCACATGGCGGCTTAGTAACATATGTAGCTGTCATTTTTACACAACCACCTGGCGGCTTAGTAACATATGTAGCGGTCATTTTTACACAACCACATGGCGGCTTAGTAACATATGTAGCTGTCATTTTTACACAACCACATGGCGGCTTAGTAATATGTAGCGGTTATTTTTACACAACCACCTGGCGGCTTAGTAACATATGTAGCGGTCATTTTAACACAACCACATGGCGGCTTAGTAACATATGTAGCGGTCATTTTTACACAACCACATGGCGGTGTGGTGTCATATATAGGGGCCAATCTTACACAGCCACGTGATGGCGTGGTATCATACTTTCATATAGATAAGGTTTATAGCACATGCTCCATTGTAGCCGGACCGTTTAATAGGCTCGAGGTCCTCATTTTTTGGTGTACTTGTGTAATATTACTGGACTGTTCCCCGATACCATATTTGTGATCCTACACCATGAAGTGAAGTAGAATAAATGGTCACAGAACCTATTGCGTGCAGTCGTCTCCATCTGTGCAGTGTGATGACTAATGAGCGACATGGTCGTGCTCGCGGTCTGTGGAGCATGGGCTGTGTTAAGCTCGGGGATAATTACACCATTGTCCTCCCGTAGTTTGCCGCATGTGAAAATACACGTTTCAGTTTCTGGGTTGGCTTATTGTATTGTCCTCGAGCTGACAATACATTTATAATAGTGTTGCTTTTTTTGCTTGGCCCTTTCTTTCTTCCCCTCAACAAGCAGAATTATGACTCCTGGCACTGTAATTGTGGCACCTTTGTAATGGGACGCAAGAGGTCGGCTGTAAGTCTCTGCAGAAAACCATGTCAGTGATTCTTAGTCTACAGTGCAAATCATGTCCCATTGTCTGCTGGCCCTGTGATTATACACATATGACAACCCCAATTTGTGTCGTTTCCCATATTTCTCTTTTTAAACAAACTTAAAACCATGAAATCAATTTGTTCAGTCACATTTTCTTGTGGCAAATGATTAATCTTGGTAAGCATATTGTGTATAATACCAACACTGTGTTTTATTTCTCAGATATTATCATTTTAAGTATTCACTTTCATGTATCGTAAGTGTATTTCTCCATATGTGATCGGTGAGCATGTCTGTCGCTGTCTGATCTTTAGTCGTGTGCACTATGAGCGTGCAACTTCTTCATTCTTCTTTATCAAATACAGAATTTCTTTATACTTTATCGATTCTAATGTATAAAATTAAAAATACACCGATAATTACAAGCTTCACAATTCAAAGACCTCTAAAACGCTTACGCAAGGTTTACAGTTGACAGATTTGCTCACTTTAAAAATGTACTTTTCGTCTCAAATTCCCACGTATTTTATGTACTGCGTTAGACTTGGGCCATCTTCTTCCCTCCACAGGTAATTGGTGCTAGAACGGAGTCTTATACCAATCACATTATATTTTATTATGTTCAGGTTGACATGAACTTCATGAGAAAAATTCCTCCTGGAGCTGAGGCATCAAATGTCTTGGTGGGAGAAGTAGATACCCTGGATCGGCCAATTATTGCCTTTGTCAGGTTGAGTCCAGCGGTTCTCCTGTCCGGTCTAACGGAAGTACCGATCCCAACAAGGTAACTGGTACTCGCTGTCTATTTATACTGCGTGTGTGTGTATGTGTGTGTGTATGTGTATATATATATATATATATATATATATATATATATATATATATATATATATATATATATAATCTATCTCTACTGTATATATATTATATCTATCTCTACTGTATATATATTATATCTATCTCTACTGTATATATATTATATCTATCTCTACTGTATATATATTATATCTATCTCTACTGTATATATATTATATCTATCTCTACTGTATATATATTATATCTATCTCTACTGTATATATATTATATCTATCTCTACTGTATATATATTATATCTATCTCTACTGTATATATATTATATCTATCTCTACTGTATATATATTATATCTATCTCTACTGTATATATATTATATCTATCTCTACTGTATATATATTATATCTATCTCTACTGTATATATATTATATCTATCTCTACTGTATATATATTATATCTATCTCTACTGTATGTACTTAAGGCTTCAAAGTAGATGCTGTATCCTTCTTATTCTCTTTTTGTTTTCTGGTAAATTAGTATTTAGACCTTCCGCTGTGCCCACTGACTGCAGAAGACACATATTCACCGCACCTTCTGCTGTACCCCCTGTCTGCAGAAGACACATATACACTGCACCTTCCACTGTGCCACCTGACTGCAGAAGAGATGTATACACCATGCCCCCGAATGTGGAAGAAATACAGTATATATACACCGTGCCCCGTGACTGTAGAATGTAGAAGAGATGTATACACTGTGCCGACCTCACTGTAGAAGGTGTATACACCGCTCCCACCGAATGTAGAAGAAATATATATACACTGTGCCGCCCTCACTGTAGAAGGTGTATACACCGCTCCCACCGAATGTAGAAGAAATATATATACACTGTGCCGCCCTCTCTGTAGAAGGTGTATACACCGATCCCACCGAATGTAGAAGAAATATATATACACTGTGCCGACCTCACTGTAGAAGGTGTATACACCGCTCCCACCGAATGTAGAAGAAATATATATACACTGTGCCGCCCTCTCTGTAGAAGGTGTATACACCGCTCCCACCGAATGTAGAAGAAATATATATACAATGTGCCACCCTCTCTGTAGAAGGTGTATACACCGCTCCCACCGAATGTAGAAGAAATATATATACACTGTGCCGACCTCTCTGTAGAAGGTGTATACACCGCTCCCACCGAATGTAGAAGAAATATATATACACTGTGCCGACCTCACTGTAGAAGGTGTATACACCGCTCCCACCGAATGTAGAAGAAATATATATACAATGTGCCACCCTCTCTGTAGAAGGTGTATACACCGCTCCCACCGAATGTAGAAGAAATATATATACACTGTGCCGACCTCACTGTAGAAGGTGTATACACCGCTCCCACCGAATGTAGAAGAAATATATATACACTGTGCCGCCCTCTCTGTAGAAGGTGTATACACCGCTCCCACCGAATGTAGAAGAAATATATATACAATGTGCCGCCCTCTCTGTAGAAGGTGTATACACCGCTCCCACCGAATGTAGAAGAAATATATATACACTGTGCCGACCTCACTGTAGAAGGTGTATACACCGCTCCCACCGAATGTAGAAGAAATATATATACACTGTGCCGACCTCACTGTAGAAGGTGTATACACCGCTCCCACCGAATGTAGAAGAAATATATATACACTGTGCTGCCCTCTCTGTAGAAGGTGTATACACCGCTCCCACCGAATGTAGAAGAAATATATATACACTGTGCCGACCTCACTGTAGAAGGTGTATACACCGCTCCCACCGAATGTAGAAGAAATATATATACACTGTGCCGCCCTCTCTGTAGAAGGTGTATACACCGCTCCCACCGAATGTAGAAGAAATATATATACAATGTGCCACCCTCTCTGTAGAAGGTGTATACACCGCTCCCACCGAATGTAGAAGAAATATATATACACTGTGCCGACCTCACTGTAGAAGGTGTATACACCGCTCCCACCGAATGTAGAAGAAATATATATACACTGTGCCGCCCTCTCTGTAGAAGGTGTATACACCGCTCCCACCGAATGTAGAAGAAATATATATACAATGTGCCGCCCTCTCTGTAGAAGGTGTATACACCGCTCCCACCGAATGTAGAAGAAATATATATACACTGTGCCGACCTCACTGTAGAAGGTGTATACACCGCTCCCACCGAATGTAGAAGAAATATATATACACTGTGCCGACCTCACTGTAGAAGGTGTATACACCGCTCCCACCGAATGTAGAAGAAATATATATACACTGTGCCGACCTCACTGTAGAAGGTGTATACACCGCTCCCACCGAATGTAGAAGAAATATATATACACTGTGCCGCCCTCACTGTAGAAGGTGTATACACCGCTCCCACCGAATGTAGAAGAAATATATATACACTGTGCCGCCCTCACTGTAGAAGGTGTATACACCGCTCCCACCGAATGTAGAAGAAATATATATACACTGTGCCGCCCTCACTGTAGAAGGTGTATACACCGATCCCACCGAATGTAGAAGAAATATATATACAATGTGCCGCCCTCTCTGTAGAAGGTGTATACACCGCTCCCACCGAATGTAGAAGAAATATATATACACTGTGCCGACCTCACTGTAGAAGCTGTATACACCGCTCCCACCGAATGTAGAAGAAATATATATACAATGTGCCACCCTCACTGTAGAAGGTGTATACACCGCTCCCACCGAATGTAGAAGAAATATATATACACTGTGCCGACCTCACTGTAGAAGGTGTATACACCGCTCCCACCGAATGTAGAAGAAATATATATACAATGTGCCGCCCTCTCTGTAGAAGGTGTATACACCGCTCCCACCGAATGTAGAAGAAATATATATACACTGTGCCGCCCTCTCTGTAGAAGCTGTATACACCGCTCCCACCGAATGTAGAAGAAATATATATACAATGTGCCGCCCTCACTGTAGAAGGTGTATACACCGCTCCCACCGAATGTAGAAGAAATATATATACACTGTGCCGCACTCACTGTAGAAGGTGTATACACCGCTCCCACCGAATGTAGAAGAAATATATATACACTGTGCCGCCCTCTCTGTAGAAGGTGTATACACCGCTCCCACCGAATGTAGAAGAAATATATATACAATGTGCCGCCCTCACTGTAGAAGGTGTATACACCGCTCCCACCGAATGTAGAAGAAATATATATACACTGTGCCGCCCTCACTGTAGAAGGTGTATACACCGCTCCCACCGAATGTAGAAGAAATATATATACACTGTGCCGCCCTCACTGTAGAAGGTGTATACACCGCTCCCACCGAATGTAGAAGAAATATATATACACTGTGCCGACCTCTCTGTAGAAGCTGTATACACCGCTCCCACCGAATGTAGAAGAAATATATATACAATGTGCCGCCCTCACTGTAGAAGGTGTATACACCGCTCCCACCGAATGTAGAAGAAATATATATACAATGTGCCGCCCTCACTGTAGAAGGTGTATACACCGCTCCCACCGAATGTAGAAGAAATATATATACAATGTGCCGCCCTCACTGTAGAAGGTGTATACACCGCTCCCACCGAATGTAGAAGAAATATATATACACTGTGCCGCCCTCTCTGTAGAAGGTGTATACACCGCTCCCACCGAATGTAGAAGAAATATATATACACTGTGCCGCCCTCTCTGTAGAAGGTGTATACACCGCTCCCACCGAATGTAGAAGAAATATATATACACTGTGCCGCCCTCACTGTAGAAGGTGTATACACCGCTCCCACCGAATGTAGAAGAAATATATATACACTGTGCCGCCCTCCCTGTAGAAGGTGTATACACCGCTCCCACCGAATGTAGAAGAAATATATATACACTGTGCCGACCTCTCTGTAGAAGGTGTATACACCGCTCCCACCGAATGTAGAAGAAATATATATACACTGTGCCGCCCTCTCTGTAGAAGGTGTATACACCGCTCCCACCGAATGTAGAAGAAATATATATACACTGTGCTGCCCTCTCTGTAGAAGGTGTATACACCGCTCCCACCGAATGTAGAAGAAATATATATACAATGTGCCGCCCTCTCTGTAGAAGGTGTATACACCGCTCCCACCGAATGTAGAAGAAATATATATACACTGTGCCGACCTCACTGTAGAAGGTGTATACACCGCTCCCACCGAATGTAGAAGAAATATATATACACTGTGCCGCCCTCTCTGTAGAAGGTGTATACACCGCTCCCACCGAATGTAGAAGAAATATATATACACTGTGCCGACCTCTCTGTAGAAGGTGTATACACCGCTCCCACCGAATGTAGAAGAAATATATATACAATGTGCCGCCCTCTCTGTAGAAGGTGTATACACCGCTCCCACCGAATGTAGAAGAAATATATATACACTGTGCCGCACTCACTGTAGAAGGTGTATACACCGCTCCCACCGAATGTAGAAGAAATATATATACACTGTGCCGCCCTCTCTGTAGAAGGTGTATACACCGCTCCCACCGAATGTAGAAGAAATATATATACAATGTGCCGCCCTCACTGTAGAAGGTGTATACACCGCTCCCACCGAATGTAGAAGAAATATATATACACTGTGCCGCCCTCACTGTAGAAGGTGTATACACCGCTCCCACCGAATGTAGAAGAAATATATATACACTGTGCCGCCCTCACTGTAGAAGGTGTATACACCGCTCCCACCGAATGTAGAAGAAATATATATACACTGTGCCGACCTCACTGTAGAAGCTGTATACACCGCTCCCACCGAATGTAGAAGAAATATATATACACTGTGCCGACCTCTCTGTAGAAGGTGTATACACCGCTCCCACCGAATGTAGAAGAAATATATATACACTGTGCCGACCTCACTGTAGAAGCTGTATACACCGCTCCCACCGAATGTAGAAGAAATATATATACACTGTGCCGACCTCTCTGTAGAAGGTGTATACACCGCTCCCACCAAATGTAGAAGAAATATATATACAATGTGCCGCCCTCTCTGTAGAAGGTGTATACACCGCTCCCACCGAATGTAGAAGAAATATATATACACTGTGCCGACCTCTCTGTAGAAGGTGTATACACCGCTCCCACCGAATGTAGAAGAAATATATATACAATGTGCCGCCCTCTCTGTAGAAGGTGTATACACCGCTCCCACCGAATGTAGAAGAAATATATATACAATGTGCCGCCCTCTCTGTAGAAGGTGTATACACCGCTCCCACCGAATGTAGAAGAAATATATATACACTGTGCCGCCCTCTCTGTAGAAGGTGTATACAATGTGCCCTAGAGTTTCACGTATATGTTCTCTCTGTTCACAGAGCATGTACCCATTGTATTCCATGAGGCCATTCATATGACAGTGCTTTCCTTGTAGACTGTCTAATCGAGTAAAACTCAGAGACATGTCAGTTGTTTTTTTTTTTTTTTGTTTTGTTTTTTACCGCCATCACTGATGAAAAGTAGGGAATACAAGTCTGTGGATATCATCAGACTGCACGCAGATGACATCAATGTAGAGCCCTGTGCGGTCTGTGATTAACATTAGGAGACACTTTGTCTTTTTCATGTATAAATAAATCCCTGATTATAAAAACTCACAAAATGATCAAAAACTGATGTCTCTCGGATCATTTTTTTATGTGAACGAGGCCTTGGGGTGAGGGCGAACTCTCCTGTATTTCCTGTGGGAATCAGATTGGACTCGTCCGCCGCAGCGCTGCAGGAATCTGGAGTCCATGTGATGTGAAATCAATTGAGCATTTCACATTTGTAATCTGCGGCTTCCCGTCAAGTGGACTTTATCAGCCGCTGTAATCCATAAATCAATATTTCACAGCCTTTGTCTATGCAAAGTGTCCAAGCAATGAACTAATTAAATCAGAAGCAATTTGTGTTGTGCTCACGTCCGCGGTCCAGTAGGGCAGACCTCAGACATTCGCTGAGTAGTACTGAATTCCTGTTTCAGTTCACACTGTTTGTTTAATGAGAAGTCCTGTGAAGTAAACTTGTAATCCTTTTGTTGCCGATGGTACGATGAAGGACTTCCCATTAATCACGGCACGTCCTTTCTAGTGCAGTAGTCTGACATGGGCTTATAGGCGCAGACGGATCCTGATCTGCTGCAAGTTTTATTTATTCCGTGAGGACAATTCCTAACACACACATTTTCGCCTGTTTTCTGGATGTTCATAAAACACAAAAAAGCAAAACAAAACATGAGTGTTCATTTTTCACTGCCCTATTTTGTGTTTTGGACTCTTTTTGTGTTGCTGCCGCTGTGCTCGTATATACCCATATTTGAGGATGAGCACATTTGCAAAGTGGCTCCGAAAAGAAGCACCTTTTGACCTTGTTAATAATTTTGTTTTTTACCACTCATTGCCCAAGGAGAGTGGCAACGACTTTTGCCAAGGGGTGGTGGCCGAACATGCTCATTGCTTTCATGCTCTTTCACAGGGAGCTTGCAAGCACTGTTGCCTGGCTGGCGGGAGCGCACTGTTGCCTGGTTGGCGGAACCGCATTGTTGCCTGGTTGGCGGGAGCGCACTGTTGCCTGGTTGGCGGGAGCGCACTGTTGCCTGGCTGGAGCGCACTGTTGCCTGGTTGGCAGGAGAGCACTGTTGCCTGGCTGGCGGGAGCGCACTGTTGCCTGGTTGGCAGAAGCGCACTGTTGCCTGGTTGGCGGGAGCGCACTGTTGCCTGGCTGGAGCGCACTGTTGCCTGGTTGGCAGGAGAGCACTATTGCCTGGTTGGCAGGAGAGCACTATTGCCTGGTTGGCTGGAGCGCACTTTTTCCTGGCTGGCGGGAGCGCACTGTTTCCTGGCTGGCGGGAGCGCACTGTTTCCTGGCTGGTGGGAGCGCACTGTTTCCTGGCTGGCGGGAGCGCACTGTTTCCTGGCTGGCGGGAGCGCACTGTTTCCTGGCTGGCGGGAGCGCACTGTTGTCTGGCTGGGCGGAGCGCAACGTTGTCTGGCTGGCCGGAGCGCACTGTTGCCTGGCTGGCCGGAGCGCAATGTTGTTTGGCTGGCCGGAGCGCAGCATTAGGAGCGTAAAGTTCAGCAGCTTAGCAATATTGCCGGCGTGAACTGGCTATAAATAAGGATCAGTACAATACTGAAAAAAGATGGCACCAGCCTTTTAAATCTTACTTACAAGGGCTTGCTCACATGACCTTAAAACATCGGATAGCATTCAGCCGTGTTATATCAGGTGGCACTGAGACCAATGTTATATTATGGGGCAGTGAGATCTGAATTCTGCAAGTGGCTCCAGAAATTACACCACGAGCGCCCACTCAAGTCTAAGGGTGCAAGTAAAACATGGGACTGCACTCTGATGTCATCGAAGTGCAGTCTGCCATCCGTGGACTTAGACAATGGAGAAAGTGGAGAAATTAAGTTCTCCATCTTCTCATCACCTGTGATAAGATTCTCGCGTGAGAAAATCAGACTCTGAATGTCATTAGTATTATCGGTCCGATTCTCTTGCAGAGAAAAACATTGCTTGTGTGACCCCAGCCTGTCTAATTGTTGTTAAGTGCCAACTGTTTCCATTTATTTATTAATGCTATTTTTATTTTATCAGGTTTCTGTTTGTATTATTGGGTCCAACTGGAAAGGCAGCACAGTACCATGAAATAGGAAGATCCATTGCTACATTAATGACAGATGAAGTAAGTGATTTTTTTTTTTTTTTAAATTTTTGTTGCTCTTCAAAGCCAAATCTCTGAAATGTTTCCCCTGTAGTTTGTGTGTTCTGAGCCCTATCTGCGGAGTCTTCTCCACTTCTCCCTTTTACTGAGATCATCTGTTTTCTTCCATTACAGATATTTCACGATGTAGCATACAAGGCGAAAGATAGAAACGATCTTCTTGCAGGGATAGATGAATTTTTAGACCAAGTTACAGTCCTACCTCCGGGAGAGTGGGATCCAACAATTCGTATTGAGCCACCAAAAAGTGTTCCTTCTCAGGTAAGATCACATAGGACTACGAAGACGGGTAGAAGTGTCCTTAATGTGCCCTTGTGTATTTTGGCCCAATCCGTCTGATCTGACTCTAGACTATGGGGCCGAGTCCAGTGGTGCATTCTGCCATCTGTCCATGTTGGAACTATTGTGGATCCGAGCGTTGTCCTTGTACATGGTCATCTGAGTTTGGCCTCAATTGGTCAGAGCTTAAAAAAAACCTTTTCAAGGCTTTTTTTTTTTGCTGTTTTGCCCCATTGGCCAGTCCTCATAAAAAGTCATTTTTCTTACGACACATTCGCAGTTTCTTCCTCTTATATAATTTTTTTGGTCTATCTTCATATTTTTTCTATGAGGTCCAGTTAAAACCTTTCTCTGTACTCAATCAGGAAAAGCGAAAGATCCCAACTATACCAAACGGTTCCACCCCAACAGGTGAGACGATGAAGGAGGAGCAGCATCATGCTGGCCCCGAGCTTCAGAGAACGGGAAGGTGTGTACCTACAACTTGCTCTTTTTCTGTATTTATATCACCACTGAATGATATTTCTTTTGTAGTGTGAGGAGTTAATACCTTATGGATTTCTCAATTAAGTGCTGATGATTCTGAGCCTTTTCTTTGATGGCAGCCTTCATTGAGAAACCCCATAGGATTTTTGTAGTGACATTATTAGGCAAATATATTAAAAAAAGGAAGCGGTGAAACTATTACAACAAAATGCAATATATAAAGTATGTTGATTTATATAACATGTCCTGTTGTTTAATTCGGCACTAAATTTACGCAGAATTTCCCCTTTTTTCCATTCTGCTTAGCCTCTGCTGATATTACATCAGATAGGTTGTCTTACAGAATTGGAACGCCAGCAGGGCCGGTTTTAGACAAAGTGGGGCACCAAATGCTCACGTATTGCACCATCCCACAGAAACATTTTGGTTGTATTTACAAGCGCTGAGTTCAGGTCGCTAAACGAGCGATCGACAATATTGAAGTCGTTTGACGCTTACGCCCAAGTTTCTTTACTCCGGCTGAGGAAGAATGATGGGGACAGATAGTCCTCGATACAGTATAAAGCAGGTCCCATATAGTATAATGCACGGTCCTTGATAGAGTATAATGCTGCCTCCTTCATATACTAGCACGCACGCACGCACGCACGCGCACACACACACACACACACACACTCTATACTGTCAGGCCCCTCTTACTCACTGCCCCATAGCAGCCGCGCCACTGGCTGGGGGTCCTTGGAGGAGTCGGGGCTTTAGGCAGCTGCTTGGTCTGCCTGCCCCTAACACCGGCAAGGACCCCAAACAAGTGCAGTCTAACTCTAAGGCTGCCGTCACACTAGCAGTATTTGGTCAGTATTTTACCTCAGTAATTGTAAGCCAAAACCAGGAGTGGAACAATCAGAGGAAAAGTATAATAGAAACATATGCACCACTTCTGCATTTATCACCCACTCCTGGTTTTGGCTTACAAATACTGATGTAAAATACTGACCAAATACTGCTAGTGTGACGGCAGCCTTAGACTCACTTTTAACATAGAAGGTAATAGTATCCTTTAATTAAAGGGCAAATTTGAAGTATTAGCAGAAGTCACCCAGGTACTGGCGATGGGGTGGAGGCTTAATCGTTGCAACAAAATTGCACTTGGTGCTTTCACGTATGGGCAACAGAAGAGTGGAAGAGGGTGGTGATGCTTCCTATTGTTAAAAACCAATGTCCCGATTCATTCCACATTTTGATAGCCATCATCTCACCACATGAATACATTAAAAATGCCACAAAAAATGTAGCATTTTAACTAAGAAAAAGAAAAAAAGCAAACTTTAAAAAAGCCAAACCTTTTTAGGTAGCTAAGCATTATAAATTGGTATATGTCCCCTTGACTGATATTGAAATCAGGGGAAAAAAAATTGACATCCATATCATAGCCACGGAGAGCAGCTTGTCCGATAAAGACTGACGTTTTCTGATTGGCAAATAATGTTACTGGGAAAACGTCATGGGTTGTTTTGTTTTTAAAGGGGTGAGTACAATGTACATTATACGTGGTGAGAAAGCACCAATGACAGCAGGTAATGGCTGTTAAAGGGGTTCTGCAGTAAACAAATTATCCCTTACACACAGGATAGGTGATAACTTTTTGATCAGTGGGGCTCCTACCGATCAGCGGAACGGGGCGACTTTTATCCCCTTTAGAATGGATTGGCAATGTGCAGTCTGCATTCTCTATAGGGCAGCAAATTGGGGAACTTTTTACTGCAGCCCCATAAAAAATACTCCTCTGTAATGGGGACAAAAGTTCCCCATTGGACAACACTTTAAACTCCATTATAAAGAGGACCTTTCACCAAATTTCTCATGTTGAACAGGACAAACAATGCAATGGTGGCTGCAGAGTGGAATAAAACACGTGCTTTTTTACTTTTTCACCGCTCCGCTGCAGAGATATTAGCAATTCAAAGTATTTAACACCTAATGAGTTCACTTTTATCCTTAAGTAGTTGTCATCAGTTAGCAAATCCTAGTGAAGATTCAGGCCGCCATAACTCGAGCGAGGATCACAGCACAATGCTGGGACTGGCCGTCGCCTCTCCCGACATGAGTGACCTAGAAATACATGCTGTCACACTCCGGTCTGGAGAGCCGCCGGCCAGTCCGAACATTGCGATGCGACCCTTGTCCGAGTTATACTGCCCTCTGACTCTACCCATACAAGGAGAAGTACATGCCCCTAGTGAAAACTATCTGATTACACCCACTTAAGTTAACTCCTTAGAGGCCAAACACTTTGATTGCTAATATCTCCACAACAAACAGTTGAAATAAAAAATAAATAAAAACATAGTTTTCTTCCACTCTGCAGCCACCATTACATCGTATGTCCAGCTCAACATAAAAAATGTAGTGAAAGGTCCCCTTGAGCTATAGTCAGAACGCATTTAGTCACTACATATACTCCGTTAGATAATGTAAAAAGTTGATTACAACATAAGAATATTGTATCTTCTGGTAGAACAGAAAACGTAACCATTTCCTTCCATAACGTAATTATTGGAATGTCTTCTAAAATGAATGAAATCTGTAGCATAGTGTCACATCCGATCCAACACACATTACAGCATGCATTAAAATGTGCACACGTCTCAGCTCCCCCACCTCCACCACATTTGAACAAGAATTTGTAAAGCCCCAAAGCGAACACTGTACTGTGCAGCAGGTGTGTAAGGAGGAATGTTCCCCTCATCGTAATGGTATTGGAGCAAGTGTAGAAGAAGTCGTCCTATGTAAACGATGTACATTAACTGACCACAATTAGTTTCTTAATACACTCCTCAACATTGAAATAGTAACCCCAACACTGAAAATTTTTGTAGAATTAATTGAAATCATGGGATCGATGGACATGTTAATCATATACAAATGATCAAAATATCTCGATTTATTCAGTATTGCATATGAGTGCCGACATGAGCATAAAAAAATACACGCACTTGCACACCTTGGCTGCTATCAGGGAGGTTATTAAAGGGACACTGTCACCCGAATTTGGAGGGAACAATCTTCAGCCATGGAGGCGGGGTTTTGGGGTATTTGATTCACCCTTTCCTTACCCGCTGGCTGCATGCTGGCTGCAATATTGGATTGAAGTTCATTCTCTGTCCTCCGTAGTATATTTGCACAGCACAGGTGTGTACTATGGAGGACAGAGAATGAACTTCAATCCAATATTGCAGCCAGCATGCAGCCAGCTGGTAAGGAAAGGGTGAATCAAACACCCAAAAACCCCGCCTCCATGGCTGAAGATTGTTCCCTCCAAATTCAGGTGACAGTGTCCCTTTAATGGTTGTCCGAGGAATGTTCTGACTCGATTATTTGCATGCTCAAGTGCATTCAGCAAGATCCACTGCTGGCTGCTTCCATTGCTGTTTCCAACCAATGACGTCCAAGATGTGCTCGTTTGGAGACTTGCCTGGAGACGCTGCAGACTGCATGTTTGGGCCACGCAGGCTGCCCACAGTAGCACCATTAACATGTGGACTGATCTCGTCTTCTGGAACGCTTTGGAGAAAAGGACACACCACTGGTTCTATCACCAAATCAATGGAAAAGCTGTGCTGTTGGCATCCCGGAATGAAAACTAGAGAATGTTGGCTATCACCCCACACCTTAGTCCTTGAGGTAGGATCGGTGTGAAGTTCCCTCGTGAATGCCTCTTCTTGGCATTGCCCACATGGTCTCCAGATGGAGACTGGAGGCTGAAATGATGCAATGGGACAATGCCTTAAAGAGACCGGTACTAAGGAACATCACACCGGCCCTTGTCTCGGGATCATGGTGTGGGATTGCATAATGTACGGTATCCAGCCCCCTCTAGTCTTATATTAATTTGTTTTAGGGACCAGTAGTACGATCATTTCTCCAACCTGTCCCAGGAGGTGGTTTTCAACACTATGACATCAGGCTGCATGTTGCTGGTGCTACTGTGAGCAGCCTGCATGGCGTAAATGTGCCACCATGACAATTGTGCAGAGAGCTGCCAGCATTGAATCTCTTAATTTGCCTAACTGGATTCAGGGTCATAGATCATTTCTCAGACAACCATTAATATACTCATTGACGGCAGCAAAGGCTGTAAATGGAGGGATTTCTGTGGATGGCCCTCGCACTAGATACTTAACATTTTAATAAACATCACAATTTATTGTTTCCATTTATTCATTGTTTGCATATCATCACCTTGTCTATTAATCCTGTGATTTCCATAAGTCCATGACTTTTCTTGTTGGTGTTGCAGCTTCGATATTGAGTGTATAAATATATCAATTCTGGTTTAATGTCTCATTAACTCTTATACTTAATGGGAAAAGTCAGGCATTCTTTTAACATGCTGATATTTTTATGACTTTGTTGCATTTTGTTGCTGAATAGCTTTCATGATACTCCTTTGTAAGTACGGCATATCATATGTTAATGTGTAATTATTCCATGTTGTATATACTTTCCTTTTTGCAGTCAGTATAGTCAATGGGAACACGGTGGCTTTTGCCCGTTGTAAATACAGTGACATCCCAAACATAATAAACTAATGGTTTAGAATGAGGAAAGCAAGCAAGACTTCTGGAGAGGTGTACCCATATTAAAGATTACATTGTCGGCCCCCATGGGAAAACTAGTCTCCTGGACAGGGTTATGATTAGTGATGAGTGAACGTTCTCGGATAAGGTGTCATCTGAGCATGCACTTGTGGTAACGGAGTGTCTTCGGCGTGCTCGAAAAATATGTTTGAGTCCCTGCGGCTGCATGTCTCACGGCTATTCAACAGCTGCAACATATGCAGGGATTACCTCTTTACAGCAGCGGGGAGTCGACCATATTTTTCGAGCACGACGAAGACGCTCGATAAGTACACGAGCGTAACACCTTATCCAAGCGCGTTCGCTCATCACTAGTTGTGGTGACTGGGAACTTCACTTGAGATATATTCTGTTCTTGCGTCTCATGTCATCGTCTCCTTGTACGGGTGGCATTGAGCATGCCTTTGGGTGCAGGGTTTTGGTTGGTACTCGTAAACCATGTAATTCATACCCAAGATTGAGTATCTCCTGAGTGGAAGTTGCACTGGACTTCTGACCCTGGTTGCTCATTGGCATTCAGGGTGCCGTTCATATCTTTCATATGGGTAGACATCTCTTGTATTAATAAGGAAAGCAGAACCGTAACTAAGCAAGTAGTTAGACTCCTGCAGTGTACAGTTTGACAAGTTTCATCTCACCTATTTAGGCTTTTTGGTGGTTTGATGCTTGACATCAAAAGGAAAGCTCCTTTTTTCTTGAGTGACTTCAAGGATGCATTAAGCCTGCAGTGCCTGGCCTCCGTTCTTTTCCTATACTGTGCCTGTATGTCTCCTGTAATCACTTTTGGAGGTCTTCTGGGAGAAGCCACACAAAACAGAATAGTGAGTACAAAAGAAAGATTGGTAGTGCCCAGGCTTTTATTAGCCCTTCTCAGGAAGGTGTCCTTGTGCATTTGTCTCACGTGTTCATGCTTGATCCAAAGAGTCTACCCCACAGTATTTGACCTTCCCCCTGCTCACAGCTCTGACACACTTTGGGGGAGACCAAGTGAACAGAAGATGCAAGGTTTAAGGTAAAACAGTTTTTTCCCTGGCGTCAGAGAGTCCATAAGCAAGAAATGGGGCCACAGCGATCTGCAGAGAGCACTACACCAGGCAAAGTTTTTATTGGTATATTCATTTACAACCAGGTCTTGTATATTTGGTTTAAATCATTGATTTTTAGCCATTTCTGTTCTTATAAGCTAACATGCACAAGTATTTCCCCCACACAGCTTTTCATTTCAGGTATAAATTATGTGCGTACAGTGGACATAGTGATGTACATATGGCCATAATGCAGCCTCGTTTAAGCATCCATATTACATCTGCAACTCTAGACCTCCTATAACGAACTTACATTAGGTCACTATAGAACTATCCTTACATAAGGTCTGTTGTGGTTGTAACAGGGGTGCTATATTTTGACAGTGTTAAGGCTATATACAAGTGATTTAAAGAGGACCTGTCACTTGCTCAGTCAAATAGTTAAACACCTTGTAAACCTTCCTTAGCTCCTCCGATTCTGATTTTTTTTTTTTTTCTCTCTGGGTTGCTTCATTGCAGAGATTTTCACATTTGCTTCATCTGGAGAAAAGTATGTGAAATCTCTGCCTCCAGTACAACTGCAAGAGTTTTCACTGGGGTTTGCACTTTCACCCTTCCCTCCCAGATGCGGTCTGAGACTGCAAATCACAGCTCAGAGCTGGTCTAGCAGTGTCTATGAAGGAGGCGTGAAATTGTGCGCCTCCAGAGTAGACTAAAGAAACGCCCAGTCGAACTGCAAGCAGAGATTTCTCATGCTGTGCGCCAAAACAAACAAATGTGAATATCTCTTCAATAGAGCAACGCAGAGCAAAACTGGGAAAAAATTGCAGAACTAGGGGAGATCAGGGATGTGTAGAAGGTGTTTAACTTAATTTTTAGGAGGAAGTGTCAAGTCTTTAAGTAGTATTTCCACAAAAAAAAAGCCGTTTAATCACTTATATTTGTTAAATATCTTGTCAGAAGTTTCTTCATTATAGGTGTTTTCCCCCATCTTTTCCCCCAAAGTAGCAACTGAAAATGGCTGCCCTTCATAATGGTGAATCCCATGACTTCCCAGACTCTATAGTGGTAAACTTGTAATGCATAATATAGTCTATGGGAAAACTAGGCCTGTTTCTACAATGAAACCTTGATGACATGGGACATGTCAAGGCAGCCCCTTTTTCGAAAGAGGGAACGTATCGGTCATTTAACATTATGATGGAAGAGGGTAGAAGGGTTATGCCACAATAACCTGTCATCACCTAGTGACTGCCTTGCTGATCGCTGGGGGTCCTACACCTTGGACCGCTACCTTTTATCAAGAACTGGGGTCCTAAATCCTCTGTTGGGATGAAACGGCGGCCGAGCATGCACACTGCCACCTTGTTCAAGGTTTGCGAGGCTGAAAGACAGATATGCGCTACATGCTGCTACCTAAAATCGCATGATTATCCACTGCCTCGACAATGGGAGACTCGGGACCACTGTTCTCGTGATCTGTAGGGGCCCAGCAGTTAGCAATGTATTGCCTATTCTATAGATGATAGATGGATGTGTTTTTTGTGGAAATACTCCTTACTTGTTAAGAATGCAGCCACTGCACCACTATACACTGATGTAATAGAATTGTGTTACTTCATCTATGGGATATATACATATATAGATAAAAGTTCACAAATTTGCTCCTCAAAGTGGCCTTTACATAGTAGCCCCTAGTGGCGGTCACTTGCCTTTATAAATAAATGAAATATTGGTTTTATGATAATCAAAAGCTTGAAAAGCAAACTGTATAAAGAGGGCAAGAAGGTAAACTGTGCGCATAATTGCTAAGTAATCCATTGTATAAGCTTGCTGTCAGTACAGGGACGCACAGTAAGAAGATGTACCACGGGTTTATAAAAGCATTTTGCTGGTCTGAGAAGAGTCAATAATGTGTTTGAAAAAATAACGTTCTTTCCATATTGGAGGTATTGGGTATTATTAATTGTTATTGTGATTATTATTTTTTTTTTTCTGATTTGTAGTTCACAAACAAGGAAATAAATATTTTGTCTTGTTTTCAGGTTGTAACGTGTTTTAAACATTTTTTTTTTTCTGCGTTGCTTTTGTGTGTTAGGCTTTTACTATACACGCAAACCTAAAATGATTTTTTTTTTTTCTTTTTTTTTTTCCTCAGAGTGCAATAGAGTCTCTTTTTGGAGCATCGTTGACGGGCATTGCCTATTCTCTCTTTGCCGGACAACCTCTGACGATATTGGGGAGCACAGGACCCGTCTTGGTGTTTGAAAAGATCCTGTTTAAGTTCTGCAAGTAAGTATGATTCAGCACTCGAAGACGTGTCCTTCACCGACCAGTTTTGTGTCTTTTTTTTTTTTTTTAATTTTTTTGTCTAAATCTGTACAGTTGTTAACTCACTTAACTATGAATTCAGGTTTTGCAGGAAAATTCCCAATTGATAGTTAAAAAAAAAAAAAAATGAGGATGTGTCACACGGTACCTAGATAAGCAAGAGGATCTGACTTGCAGAAACCTTTGTGTGCACCTTATGAGCGAAAAAATAGTTTTTCTAAATTAACAACAGTAAAAATGCAAGTGCTTTCATCATACACCTAAAAATAAAGGGTATTTCCACAGACATGTACTGCATATCTGCAGATTAGAGAACAAGAGTCGCACAGTTCGCTTTGTTCCTACTTTTCGGTCACCTCTTCCGTCACAGCGCTTGTGGAGGGTCTAGTTACCCCGATCTGGAGATATATTTGGAACTCGCCTCAAGGGCCTGAGTCTACCAGATATCCCTGCCATCGCCTGTAGATATTATCATTATCCATGTGAAAATGGGTATACATAATAAAAAACAAGTACAATAATTTTAAACCATACAAGTCACCGACTGGTACAGGAGGAGCGAGGATCCTGCCCGCGAGGGCTCAGACTACAAGGGATGGGTGAGGCTACAGTGGCCCGTTCAGCACTATGTTGTGGACTGGTGTCTAACTATTCCTTTGACATAATGATTGACATAAATGAAGCAAAACCTAAAACTTTGGACTACTGTTAATGTCTTTTCTGGCTTTGTCCATCTTTTAAATGAAACTGAGTCTGTTGTTCTTGTTTTGGTCTCTTTGGCAGATTGAAGTTACCGTAATGATAGTGGTTGTGCCCGTTTTTTTTTTTTTAATCTTTTGTTCTTCCTTTTTTATAGGGACTATCATCTGTCCTATCTGTCTCTACGCACCAGCATTGGTTTATGGACGGCCTTCCTGTGTCTGCTGCTGGTGGCCACGGATGCCAGTAGTCTCGTCTGCTACATCACACGGTTTACAGAAGAAGCGTTTGCTGCTCTCATTTGTATTATATTTATTTATGAAGCTTTGGAGAAACTCTACCACCTGGGGGAAAACTACGCTTTCAATATGCACAACGACCTCGATTTGCTGACAAAATACTCGTAAGTATCCTATCGCGATAATGGAGGTTTTATGTGTTTCTGGGAAAAGTGCCACCAGCGAGAATTGGGTTCAGTTGAGTAGGAAGGAATTACTTCTACTTCTTCTTGCTGGATCCATTTCTTGCTATGGCTTGGCAAAAATGACAGTGGCGTTATTCCAAAAAAACGCCGTGTGTGAGACCGCCCTTAACATGACACCTGTGATCATGCGAGAAGCTTCTCTCACTTCATTCCATAGACGTGTGAAGTCTTTTACACGTTCTTATGCCTTGAAAGAGCACAGTGCCTCGGGCGACATTGTGGAGTTAATGTACAGCTGGTAGAAATGAAACACACCCAGATGTAGGATTTCCTTTTACAGAAGACTTGTTAATATTTTGCACATCTTCCTCTGTGTTGGCCGATCTGATGGCTCTGTTCACACTTCCGACCATGTGTGTAATATTACTGATCAGCGCATCATTATCAAGCTTTACTGGCTTTCAAAGTGGGATGACTAGCATTAAAGGCATTGGACACATTCAGGCAAAACTGTGATAATGTCCCAAGATACTATGTAAAATGCCTCCATATTTACCGCATGTACGACTAGGGTCAGGGCTCTCAAATTTGTCATCGCCAATTTCACCCAAACATGCCTTTTTATATATATATATATATATATATATATATCCTGATCTTTCCAACAGTTGTCAGCACCCGTCACATGTAATGAAGTTAAAGGGACAAAAACAAAACTGTACCTAAGCACTAACAGGCAGCTAATTGCAGCTTACCTGCTTGTTCTGCACAGCACCGTTTTTCCCAGGCACAGAACTGTCATATACCGCTCCTGCCAGGGATTCGGCTGCCTCTGCTGATGCGATGGCACGGGACTTCCGCCATCATTCCGGTCCGGCGGTCAATCAGAATTCTATCGAAAGACCTGTCCCGTCGACAGAGCAGAAAAGAAGCCTCAGAGGTGTAGACATGACGTCAGCAGAGGCTCCTGAATCCCTGCAGGAAGGTCTGTGACGCTCTGTGCCGGGGGAAGAACGGCGCTGGGCAGAACAGGCAGGTAAGCTGCAATTACCTGATAGTTAGGGCTTAGATACATTTGTAAAGTCTCGGATACCACCTTTAATAGGAATGTTCTTCGGAGGTGAGGATGACTCAGGAATGTTTCTTCTTCCAGCCTGTAGGGTTTTATGGTTTTGTCTAATGTAGTAATATATCCAAATATTAGTTGAAAATTTAAAAAACCCTGTAACTTTGCCTGTGTATTTTAGTATATTTATATTGTTGGGTAACATTTGCTCTCTAGATGTGTGTGCGCAGAGCCTGCCGCCCCCAGCAATCAGACTCTGGCTGCATGGATGGCGAAGAATATCACTGCCAGCGAAGTCCCCTGGAGTAATCTCACCGTGTCGGTAAGTGGCAACACGAGCGTACTGTGATGTCCCCACTATTCTCATTACACAAGGGGTATCGTTCTAAATTCACCAGAAACAAGTCTTTAAAGTGAATCCGGCAGCAGGATCTCACACCCCATATTTATATGCACATATAACTTTTAAAGAGAAGTCCAGTAATACCTTTACATGGCCAGTCCGTTCCTCAGTTACGGAGAAATCGGCGTTTGAATTAATATGTAAATGCATATGGTAGATCTAAAGCCCCCGTCACTCCAGCTCTGTTTCCTGTCCAGCACTGTTGCCTCTTCTTGCTTTACTGACAGCCCCTACTCTGTGTGACTTCAGGCTAAGGAGCCATTAGTCAAAAAATAGGAGGTGGCAGCGGTGGGTGGGAATAGAGCTGGAGTGACAGAAGTTTCAGACCTACCATAGCCATTTACATATCCATTCAAGCGCTGATTTCTCCATAATGCCAGAATGGACTGACCATGTAAAGTTATTGCCGGACTTGTCTATGTAAGTACTGTACTATGCACATATAAGTTGTTTGGGGTGTGAAGTTGTGCTCACAGATTTCCTTTTGTCATTTGCAATTTGACAGCATCCTGCATTTTTCACCCATATTTATGTAAATGACTTTTAATCATTGTATATTTCCTCCATTTCTATATGTTCCTCACCATTGGCAAGATCTCTGCTTACGGTCAGTGAAAATTCAGGTAGAGCTGACTAGTGAAGGAGAGCAAGCAGCTTTCTTGTAGGGAGCAGTGCACTAGTGTCAGCCACATGGCTTCTCATGTGGAAATATGGATTCACTCACTGATAACAAGTCCATGTTTTAGGAGGTGGCAGACGTTTTCATTCTATAGCGATTTACCCTTAATTTGCATTCATTTAGAAAAACATTTTTCAAGTTTTGTTAACTGATCTTCTTCATTCTACATTTTGATTTCTAATCTTTCCTAGCAATGTATCGACCATCACGGTTCGTTTGAGGGTCCAGCTTGCGGTCGCCATGGTCCATATATACCAGATGTTTTCTTCTGGTGTGTCATATTATTTTTTACAACCTTCTTCCTTTCATCCTTTCTGAAGCAATTCAAGTTTAAAAATTATTTTCCAACTAAGGTATGTCCCTTTTTTTTTTTTTGTTTCAAAATACAGAAAAATAAAAATGTATATGTAGAATTGCAAACCCCAATGACAAGCTGCTGATTCTCCGATCCACAGCATGTCCAGTCTCAATCTCCTTCTGGTTAGCTAGACTTTACTCATTTTTCACTGCCAAAGTTCTTCCTTCTTTTACGTATGCAGTGACTAAGAATAGTTAATTTAAGTCGCCTAATAAGCTGGTTGTTAAAATGTATGATCCTGCTATAATAAATGGGAAACAGCCAGGATCTCATTTGTCATGTGGTTATGTATTGTCGATCACCCAGATCATACATAAGGCTAGCCTCACATTTCCATAAAAAGGCGCTGTTACAAATTCCATGTTTTTTACTTGGCGGTTGTCCACCACTTGATCATTGATTTAAGGGTCTAACACCCAGCGCTGTTCTCGGTGCTGGCCGGTTGGAGATGCTCAGTTGCAGAGCTGTAACCTCTTCTGATAGTGGCTGGGGATGTGCAGTATCGGGCCGCAGCCACTATAAGAAGGCTGAGCAGTTCCGGCCCGCCGCCGAGCATACTGAGAACAGCTTCTCGGCAGGGTGCCAAGTGTCATACCCGACCGATCAGACACTGATGACCTATCCTGAGGATAAGTCATCAATGATAAAGGGGTGGACAACCTCTTTAAATAGAGCGGCTTTTCTAGTAAAATAATGGACACCTTAACAGAAGCCTGATAGACTCCATTATAGGTTAATAGAATCATTCTGGCCTCATTGTCGCCATCATCTGAGTGATTTGTTATGAACCACAAATAACAGAACAACGTACAGAGGCAGTGTGGCTTGTCACTGAGCTTACAATGCAATGTTTTCTTTAAATCAACTGTATTTCCTCTAGGTACGATCTACGATCAGCGATTTTGCCGTTTTCCTCACTATTGTCATCATGGTCCTCATCGACTACCTTGTGGGTATTCCATCACCAAAGCTCCACGTTCCTGAAAAGTTTGAGGTAAATAAGCCAAGTTTTTTCGATTTCCTATAAGAATCTTTAATTCGAAATCCTTACGATCTGTAATGTCTCCTACTAAGGCCAGAACAGAGTGTGTGTGTGTGTGTGTGTGTGTGTGATGGTTATAGTCTTGCAACCCTAATTTAAGTTTATTAAATTAGTTAATTTGTTTCCTTTTTAAGCCGACTTTGAAAGACAGAGGATGGATCATAGATCCTCTTGGGCCTAATCCTTGGTGGACGTTACTTGCTGCGGCCATCCCGGCCTTGCTATGCACTATTCTTATCTTTATGGATCAGCAAATCACCGCTGTGATCATTAACCGGAAGGAACACAAGCTAAAGGTGATAATCTACTTGTTGCAGATTCTTCTAGAATAGCTCTTCAGGCATCACGCTGACCCATAGGATGCTGAATTATTGTAATCTTGTGTGGCATAGTTGTACAACTCTATGTAGACACTTACCAGTATCCATTGGATTGGTGAAAAAGGTCTAATCGCTGTGGGCACCATCAATCACTAAAATAGGGTCCTGAGCCCCCTTTGCTCCTCACTGCACAACAAAAGTGAGAAAGACTTTGAATGGAGCAGTGGTCGAGCTTGCACCATGCTGTTTGGCAGATAAAGACATCCAGGGCCTGTACTCGGGTCATAGCTTTGTATGGAGTGGAGTTTGGGCAACTGTTCTGATGATCATGGGGGTTCCAGCGATCAGTTCTTCATTACTTAGCTTGTGGATTGGTGATAAGGCATGCACGGTGGCTCAGTGGTTAGCACTGCAGCCTTGCAGCGCTGGGGTCCTGGGTTCTAATCCCACCTTGGACAACATCTGCAAGCAGTTTGTATGTTCAGAATAAAGAGAAAAAAATGCAATCGCACAGCCGCTATACGCTAGACCCTTACTGCTCCAGGGGCAGAAAAATGCACTATTAAAGCCTTTTGTCAGAAAACAAACTAAACTGGATCTGTTGAAGTGCTCACATAGCACGAAACAGCTGTCATCCTTTTTTGTATTCACATACCCTCCTTGCACCGCATGATCTCATGTGAATAAACCGCTTTGATTGTTCATATACCGGTGAGTGCGCTTTCAGTCTCTTCTTATGTATCAAGTTTGTATGTTCTCTCTGTGTTTCCTCCGGGTTCCTCCCACATTCCAAAGACATACTGATAGGGAATTTAGATTCTGAGCCCCATCGGGGACGGCGATGATAATGTGTGCAAACTATAAAGCAGGGGTGTCAAACTGCATTCCTCGAGGGCTGCAAACAGGTCATGTTTTCCGGATTTCCTTGCATTGCACAGGTGATAATTTAATCACCTGCAGAGAATGATTCCAGCACCTTGTGCAATGCTAAGGAAATCTTGAAAACACGCATGGTGTGAGGCCCTCGAGGAATGCAGTTTGACACCCTTGCTGTAAAGCGCTGCGGAATGTTAGCGCTATATAAAAATAAAAGATTATTATTATTAAGGCCCCCACCTCCTAAAGACCTGAAACTTGTATAAAAAAATGTTGGGCTACTCTCTTGATCTTTCTGGCCTCTAGTTCCTATATGGAATGAAAACTGTTGTGGCGCTGCTTATCTTCTCCTATGCCGGGCCTGTGTAGATATCTGTTGCAGCGCTCCTGGAAGCTCCTGCAGCCTGGTGTCCCCCCACCACCTCACCAACCATTAAAATATAAAAGGGCTGATACTAGAACAGGACACCAAGTGTAAGATCATGTGAGTGAGTTGAATAAGTAATGGTTAATTCTTCATATCCAGACGAATCTCCGTAATGTACTGTGTGCATATCTGAATATTTTCAGCGACCCTAAAATTGGCACAAAGCCCCGAATAAATAGCTGCTTTCGTGGGTAGTTATTATCCAGTAATAAGCAGCTGACCCATTGTAAGAACGTGAGATCCTACAGCCTGTAGTAAATTATGGGAATCCTTTATGATGAATGCAGGTTACTATACATATCACATTGTATTTTCATCCCCTAGTAGTAATGTGTCTGACGGCTTTACGCTTTGTTTGGCTTTCCAGAAGGGTTGCGGCTATCATCTTGACTTGTTCATGGTCTCCGTCATGCTGGGGATTTGTTCCATCATGGGCTTACCGTGGTTTGTAGCTGCAACTGTTCTATCCATCAGCCACGTTAACAGCTTGAAAGTGGAATCCGAATGTTCTGCTCCAGGAGAGCAGCCAAAATTCCTGGGCATCAGAGAGCAGCGAGTGACGGGCCTTCTGATCTTTGTCCTGATGGGACTGTCTGTATTCATGACCTCTGTATTGAAGGTAAGGTGAGGAGCACAGTTCTGGCTAGCTTGAATATAAAGGATGTCTTTATGCCAAATCTAGCAGAGGGTAGCACATGATAAATTTACGTCTGTTCTTTTTTTTTGTTGTTTTGGATGGACATGCTGTGTCCCTATGTAAGAGGCAATGCACAGACAAGACAAATGAAAAATATGTAAAACTTGAAAAAAAAATAAGATTTTTTTTTTGTTGGTTCTGAATTAGTCATGTTTTGTCTCATGGTGTTTGTGTAAAAAAAATAAAATAAAAAACAAGCATGTAAAGCAACTAACACACTGCTGTGTATGCTTTTCCAGTTTATTCCAATGCCCGTTCTGTATGGTGTGTTCTTGTACATGGGCGCTTCATCATTGAAGGGTATTCAGGTTAGTCCTCTTTCCTTAAACGCGCTTTCTTATACTGGACAATCGCTTCTTGTCTGATAAAGTACCTCCGGTATAAAAATAAATAAATAAATACAGTTTGAAACCACTTTCTCTCCTCCTGGACTGGAATAGTTCTTATTCTGATGTAGTAACAATGTCGGCCCTGTGTCTTATGGCAGCTACATAACCGAATTGTCATATGACTGGTGTAGCCAATCAAAGGTGTCCGTTAGCGGGTTACTGCCCTGCCTATTCAGTACACATACACGCTCAGCTACGTAGAGCATGCATATATTTAGTCTAGAAAAAAGACGACTGAGGGGCGATCTAATAACCATGTATAAGTATATAAGGGGACAATACAAATATCTCGCTGAGGATCTGTTTATACCAAGGAAGGTGACGGGCACAAGGGGGCATTCTTTGCGTCTGGAGGAGAGAAGGTTTTTCCACCAACATAGAAGAGGATTCTTTACTGTTAGGGCAGTGAGAATCTGGAATTGCTTGCCTGAGGAGGTGGTGATGGCGAACTCAGTCGAGGGGTTCAAGAGAGGCCTGGAGGTCTTCCTGGAGCAGAACAATATTGTATCATACAATTATTAGGTTCTGTAGAAGGACGCAGATCTGGGGATTTATTATGATGGAATATAGGCTGAACTGGATGGTTAAATGTCTTTTTTCGGCCTTACTATGTTACTATGTTACCGGTGGAGGAGTCAATGTTTGGCCAGCTTCAATGCAAATTGTTTAGCCAGCTTAAGTCTTCTTCTTATGGACACTAATCTTTCGACGTATACCTTACAGTTTTTTGACCGCATCAAGTTGTTTGGAATGCCTGCAAAACACCAGCCAGACCTGATCTACCTACGTTACGTTCCCCTCTGGAAAGTCCACGTGTTCACGGTCATACAGCTGACTTGTCTTGTGCTGTTATGGGTGATCAAAGCCTCTGCAGCTGCTGTTGTGTTCCCAATGATGGTAAATGTTGTTCTCCGCCATTATTAAAGTGCTTGTATCGAAGACGATTTAGAACGGTCATCAATGTCTCTCTTTTTTTTTTTTCTCTTTTTAAAGGTTCTTGCACTGGTATTTATTCGCAAACTTTTAGATTTCGGTTTTACCAAACGTGAGTTGAGCTGGCTGGATGATCTGATGCCTGAAAGTAAGAAAAAGAAAGAAGATGATAAAAAGAAAAAGGAGAAGGAGGTATGTGGAAAAGGGTAAATATTGAAACCGTTAGCGGGAACCTGCCGCCAGGTTTTTCCCATATAAAGTATGGCCACCCCCATGAGGGTCTTTTCACAGCATACCGGAATGCTGTAAAAAAAAAAAAAAAAAAAAAAAGTGCTCAATCCCTGTTGCAGATTCCGTCTGTAAGTATAATGAAAGCTATTTTTGGGGGGATCTGCAAACTGGACTGTGGTCTTTTCAACAGCATTCCAGTATTCTGTGAAAAAGGCCCTGATGGTGGTGGCCATGCTTTCTATTGGGGAAACCTGGTGACAGGCTCCCTTTTAAATGGCGCGTCGCACACTGGGATTTGGGCTATTCTCTACTAGCTTGAATTCCATAGGTTACTGTGGTCTCTAGTAGGTTACATGTACTGTACATATTCTGTATATATTCTTTATTTTGGAGGTTTGGCAAAGGAGAGATTTTGATGTGACCGTCTCCCTCTCTCCTTTCCAAAACAAGAAGCTAGCCGATAATTCACCTGCGTTATGTAATCTAGATGGCAATGTACAGTGAGAGGGCTGCAGACATGTTTTGATATCTGTAATTATTTTATAATTACAACATTCAGTACTCTTTTAAAGGTACTTTTGAGAATATTTTGGGACTGTTTTTTGTGGTTTTATAAAGCCTGAATGTGTCCCACACTCACATTTTGACTTACTACATTTTTAATGTACTACATAGAGGAATAAGCAAGTATGGAAAGTTCTCCGGTAACTTTTCTCATTAAATATATGTAGATTCTGCAGTCAGTGCTGTTTTATTGCTTTGAAAAATCCAAGGAAACTTTTTTTCTGATAAGCTTCATGTTCTTGGCTTTCAGGAAGCTGAACGAATGCTTCGGGCAGAGGACAGTGATGTGCAGCTTGCTTACGAGGGCAGAAGCCTTCTTCAGATTCCTGTGAAGAGCCTGAAGTATAGGTATGCAGGACACAACGTGCCATAGTTCCGGGTGCACATATATTTCCTGACCGATGACATGTGCTTTTGGCACCTGTTGTTGTTTTAATTCTAATGAAATTCTTCATCCAAGTAGCATTTCCCATTAATGTCCAATCTGCGTTTTAGGCCCAACACTCTGTTCTAGCTTTTAACATTCGAGCTTTGTTTTTCTGATGCAGAACTCCAAATCCTCTGAATAGATGTAAATGATTCCATTTTGTCTGTGTGCAACTACCACCAGGGATCATGTGAATGTGACAATAGTCTGTCTGTACATGTTTATACGTGAAAAACGCAGAAGGTGTCTGAAATTCTTGTGCCATACTGGCTCAGCCTCTGTTTTTTTTTTTTTTTTGCCATCAACTATTTTTTTTTGCATATATCAGATATGTATAGTTTTATGATTTGCGCATTTCTAGTAGCATGTCATTGCAGATGCCATAGGCCCCTAGGTTATCCCTTTGGCATATGGAGATAAGTGTGCATCCGTGCTGGGGTCTGCATGTATTATACAGCCGGCATTTGGCTGTAACAGCAGCGACTGGAACTGGCTCCGATCGCTGCTATTTTACCATTTATATAAGTCACAGTGGCAATTAAAGGTAACAAACGCAAGTGCACGCACCAACGTGACCATGGTGTTTGGGGCGCTGCTCAAAAACTCCCATGGTTGCCATCTTGGTACTCCTGTGAAGTCTAGCCACATGTGATGCTTCATAAAAGACAATCAACAACAATATATACTAAAATAACATAGTATTGTAGTATCTAGAACAAGCAATTAAATTAACTCTTGTTCAAGCCTCCTAAAGGAACTCAATCAATTAAAATATCAAAATGTGTTTTTTGAAGGGGACACTGCTCACAGTATTCTATGGAAGGGTGTCTTTAGGCTGCTCTACATGATCACCGATGGCCACAACACCTTGTAAAGACCATAGGAAATAGCGTTGAAAGGCTAATATCTCTGGAAGTACATTACGGATAAAAAAAAAAAAACCCAAAAATTAAATGTAATACTCAGAGGAGTAGTGGAAATAGAATAAGAACAAAAACTGACCACCTTTGACCTAGTGATATGTCTTCTTTAAATCCTCTGGGGAGCATTGCACGGCTATAGCTCTCCCTATGCCAAATTGGAGCTCTCCCTTTGACCCTTTGCATTTCCGTGCATGCTGTGCACATAACAGAACCGCTGAGCTCCATCGTGGAAACCTTTCCATGGAAGGAAACCTGAGCGTGTTATTCCCCAGCAAGCGGATTTCCATGATCATGATTTCACTGCAGATCATGTAATGGAGGCTACATGACCTGACTGGTTGCCAACTATTGCATTTTGTTTTCTAAATCCACACAATATGAACCATATGGATTACTCTGGATTTACATGCATGTATGCAGAAAAAAAAATACAGGTCTTTGTCTCTGTGATTTCCTTGTCTTCAGTTTTTCCATGAAAATGGGACGTGTGAGTCTTCTTCTTGTGATCAGTGCTTACGTTCAGGTTGGCTAATTACTGAGCATTCGTTTCATTGTTAATATTCAGTTGATGGCATTCACCCGCATTTTGCTTCAAACATTTGTAATTTTCTCTTTGCTCCTGTGTAAGTGGAAAAGGAAAGAGACTTTGCTTCCAATTCGGATCAACCAAGTAACTAAATTAATGCTTTTGCCGAAGCCGCTACTAACCACAACCTATGTTTATTCTCTAGCCTTGACCCATCAGTTGTAAACATATCAGATGAGATGGCAAAAACTGCACAGTGGAAGGCTCTGTCTATGAACCCTGAAAATGCCAAAGTAACCAAGTCTAACCAGAGGTAGCTATCAGTTCACGTCTTCTTTGTCTCCTGGCACTTCTGGGGAGTCACGCACGAAATGCACCGACATTGGCTCATGTAGGAGTTGTGTACAATGTGCAAACATTCTTAGAATTATTCTATTTTTTTTTACTCTTTCTTTTGTTTTATGATTTAGTTTAAAAACCCCTTTTTCTGCATGCACGCTGCATCAGAATTCTATTGTGTGACCTGTTTGGACAAGGCATTAACTTCTGAAACAGAGAGTAGCGTTTATACTTTGTGGATTATAGACACGTCCTATTTAAGGAAGAAGAATTTTCATTAGATGAAAATGGTCTGATGAACGTGGTGGTCATCAATCGCTCCAGACACATCACATACTACATCAGACAATATTTAATTATGATTAAAAGTGTCCCTTTAATTACTTTTATAAAAATTTCTTCAATGTGCAGGACTTTGTGCCTTGTCAGTATTTACAATCATTGCTACATCCACTTTTCACATGTTAAAAAAAAAAAAAAAAAGTTAGTTTTACAGGGGTTGTCCATCTTTTGGGCACAATTTTTTTTTTCTTACCCAAATGCTTGCAACGGGGGCTAAAAATCACTATTGCAATTGGGTTTCATTAAAAATTTTCCCCAAAGGTGGACAACTCCTTTGTAAGCAGACATCATTAGATATAAGGGTATGTGCACACATCAGGATTTTCTAGCGGTCATTTCTGCCAGAAATCCCCATGCGTTTTTTTTTTTGCGTTTTTTCCCAAATGCATAGAATAGCGGGAAAAACGTAGAAAATCCGCAAAATTAATGAACATGCTGCTTTTTTTTACCGCAATGCGTTTTGTTTTTTTTGCGGAAAAAAATGCATCATGTGCACAAAAATTGCGGAATGCATTCTAAATGATAGGATGCATATGTCTGCAGTTTGTAATGCGTTTTTATCGAGAGAAAAAACGCGAAAAAAACCTGAAAGTGTGCACATACCCTAACAGGTTTTGTTTGTTTTTCAAGGGGCTGTCCCACAATCACAACTTAACATCTATTCACAGGATATGTGATAATTATCTGATCCCTGGGGTTCTCACCACTGGCACTCTTCTGATCACAATAGTAGGGGTTCTTCTGTCCCCTGTTTAAAGGGAGTCTGTCTGCAGGATTGAATTCCCCAAACTAGTAATATGTGCGTGTAGCTCTTTCAAATACCTTTTACATGGCCAGTCGTTCTTCAGTTAATGAAAAATCAATGTTTGAATTGATATGCAAATGATGCTTAAGAGCCATTTGTAGACCTCAAGCCTCTGTCGCTCCAGCTCTATTCCCTGTCCAGTGTCGCCTCCTCCTTCTTGACGGACTACCTCTACCTCCATGCTGGGTGACCTGTGGCAAAGGAGCTGTCAAGGAGGAGCAGAGACATAGGCTTCAGATCTACAAATAATTATTCTAACAATTGAAAGCTGCTTTAGCATGCAAACATGAACTGTGTGAAATTAGAATTGCACTGCTGCTTTAGAAAGTTAAAATGAAGATTCTTGGCACATCAGCCAATTCATGTGTGCCCAGCACACAATGACAAAGCGATCCTCTTTGCTGGGAACTTAACCTAATGTGAATCCTCTCTTGAGCTGGTAGTGTGTGTGTGTATATATCTCCTTTAATATCATTAAAACCGCCACGGGCTGATGGGTGCAGTGCTCGCTCACATTAGGTGTTCTGCATGAAAAGTACCGTATGTATGGTCTTCACAGCTAAGAAACCTCCAACATTGTCACATGTTCATTCGTAGTGTAGTTAGATAACTGACTAGCACTATGTGTAGAATAGAAATCTAAGTAAATACAATATATATACTGTGTTTGTGTATATGTATGTATATATATTTTTTTTTTTTTTGAGAGAGAGATATATATATATATATATATATATTATGTATGTTTTAAGGGGTACTTCCGTCTGTCTGTCCTTCTGTCACGGATATTCATTGGTCGTGGCCTCTGTCTATCATGGAAATCCAAGTCGCTGATTGGTCGCCGCAAAACAGCCACGACCAATCAGCGATGGGCACAGTCCAGAAGAAAATGGCCGCTCCATACTCCCCGCAGTCAGTGTCCCCGACGCTCGGCTCCCCGCAGTCAGTGTCCCCGGTGCCCGCTCCATACTCCCCTCCGGTCACCGCTAACACAGGGTTAATGCCGGCGGTAACGGACCGCGTTAAGCCGCGGGTAACGCATTCCGTTACCGCCGCTATTAACACTGTGTCCCCAACCTTTTACTATTGATGCTGCCTATGCAGCATTAATAGTAAAAGAAAGTAATGTTAAAAATAGTAAAAAAAAAAAACAAAAACCTGCTATACTCACCCTCCATTGTCTGCTGAGCAGCTCGCGCCTGCTGCCATCTTCCTTTCCCAGCGATGCTTTGCGAAATTACCCAGAAGACCTAGCGGTCTCGCGAGACCGCTAAGTCATATGGGTAATTTCGCAAAGCATCCGGGGAATGCAAGATGGCGGCAGCCGCATGTCCATCGGCACAGCGCCGTTGGATCCCAGGAAGCGGAGAGACGGGACGCTGAGGAGCAGCGACCAGAATGGTGAGTATGTTCAACTACAAGGGGCCCTCGGATTGTTAGGTGAGTATGTTTATTTTGTATTTTTTTTAACCTGACATACGTGGCTGGGCAATATACTATGTCACTGGGCAATATACTACGTGGCTCTGTGCTGTATACTACAAGGCTGGGCAATATACTACGTCGCTGTGCAATATACTACATGGTTGGGCAATATACTACGTAGCTGGGCAATATACTACATGACTGGGCAATATACTACGTGACTATGCAATATACTACGTGACTGTGCAATATACTACGTGACTGGCCAATATACTACGTGACTGGGCAATATACTATGTCACTGGGCAATATACTACGTGGCTCTGTGCTGTATACTACAAGGCTGGGCAATATACTACGTCGCTGTGCAATATACTACATGGTTGGGCAATATACTACGTAGCTGGGCAATATACTACATGACTGGGCAATATACTACGTGACTATGCAATATACTACGTGACTGTGCAATATACTACGTGACTGGCCAATATACTACGTGACTGGGCAATATACTATGTGGCTCTGTGCTGTATACTACGTGGCTGGGCAATATACTACGTGACTGGGCAATATACTACATGGGCTGTGCAATATACTACGTGGCTGGGGAATATACTACGTGACTGGGCAATATACTATGTGACTGGGCAATATACTACATGGGCTGTGCAATATACTACGTGGCTGGGGAATATACTACGTGACTGGGCAATATACTACATGGGCTGTGCAATATACTACGTGGCTGGGCAATATACTACGTGACTGGGCAATATACTACATGGGCTGTGCAATATACTACGTGGCTGGGGAATATACTACGTGACTGGGCAATATACTACATGGGCTGTGCAATATACTACGTGGCTGGGGAATATACTACGTGACTGGGCAATATACTACATGGGCTGTGCAATATACTACGTGGCTGGGGAATATACTACGTGACTGGGCAATATACTACGTGACTGGGCAATATACTACATGGGCTGTGCAATATACTACGTGGCTGGGGAATATACTACGTGACTGGGCAATATACTACGTGACTGGGCAATATACTATGTGGCTGGGCAATATATTACCTCGCTCTGCAATATACTACGTGGCTCTGTGCTGTATACTACGTGGTTGGGCAATATACTACGTAACTGGGCAATATACTACATGGCTCTGTGCTGTATACTATGTGGCTGGGCAATATACTACGTGGCTGGGCAATATACTACATCGATGGGCAATATACTACGTGGACATGCATATTCTAGAATACCCGATGCGTTACAATCGGGCCACCATCCAGTATATAGATAGAGATATATATATATATCTATATACATAATTGTCTAAGGGGTACTTCCGTCTGTCTGTCCCTTCTGTCACGGTTATTCGTTCGCTGATTGGTCTCGGCAGCTGCCTGTCATGGCTGCCGCGAAAAAAATAAATAAATATATATATATATATATATATATATATATATATATATGTATATGTATGTATGTATGTGTGTATATATATATATATATATATATATATATATATATATATATATATATATATATATATATATATATATATATATATATATATATATATATATATATATATATGCAAAAAAAGGAAAAGTAGCTTCTTCTTTTTTTTTGCAATCAAAGGGGCATATACAGAAACCTAAATCCCATGTAGCAAGGGCATATATAAACTAAGAGGTCCTATCCTGTAGTTGACAGTACGGTTGTTCTCCATTATAATTACCTGGTTACTTCTGTGGTCAATAGTGTCATTGTCAGTTGAAAAAATACTATGAAGGCTGGTACGGTTTACACCCCAGTGTCTCACATGAGGGGAACAGATTAGCACAGGGCAGGAAAAACACCAATGTGAATGTGATCTGACAGCCGCAGAGTAGTGTCTGTGATGAGCTCTTATGTCGGGGTCACACTTGCGAGTGTGATCATCAATACCCAGCACTGCCGCTGGCAGAAATACATGCAGGCGCAAGCTCCGGTCCCGAGTGTCGGCGGCAGTGCCGGGTATTGATGTGAGAGACTCGCGCCAGTTTCTCGCATCACACTCGCAAGTGTGACCCCGGCCCTAGTCTGGGTGTCGAGCCATGGAGGTCTATGCACATGGGATGGGCGGCCCTTGCCCGAAGGTGCGGTGAGGTAAACTCTTCTATTCCAAACTCTGCAAAATATATATATATGTACCTTTCTATGTGCAGTAGCAGGACATTGCAGCTGCCGGAGGGGGCTTCTCCAGACAGTTGCCAAAAAGTTGACACTAAAAATTCTGAATAATTTTGTTATCCAGGTTCCCCATCATTGGAACCAATGAGTCTAACACAACACATGAAATGATAAAGCTGCTGACGTTTTTTTTTTTTTTTTTTTTTTTCATTCTCTCCTTTTACAAAACGTTTGTAAAGTCGATGCAATTAATCGGGAAATGCTAAGCAGGCAGGAGCAGATGTTTTGTTGAGAAAGTGTGATCCAATGACAAGATTCATGCAAGCAGATTCCTGGCTTTATTTAAGGTCTACATAAAAGATGATGTATACTCGATACGTTCTATAATTTACCCTCCATTGCACATGGAACACTTGGTTTTTGCAGTAGATAAATCTGCTGAAAATACCGCAGTGCTGGCAGGAAATACACATGTTTCTGCGTGTGCTTTTGATGCCTTTTACATGCGTTGTTTTCCCCCATCCCCAGAATAGTATTATTGTAGAGGGTTTTTTTTTTTTGTTTTTTTGCTACAGTTATATATTGTGCTAATCGATTTATTATTTGCTTGTTTTCCCAGTCCTGACAAACCAGTTAGTGTGAAAATCACCCTAGAAGATGAAAGTTTCCGAAAATACGTGGATGCCGAAACCTCCCTATAGAGTCGTCAAGAAGAACCGTGTGGAAAGGAGCGCGTGCGAGAGTGTATGTGACGCGTGTGAATGTGCGGCACGTGAATATTTCCAGAATACTGTATGTGCACCTCCTAAATTATTAGCACTGTAAATACTGTATAGGATCTGAAGCGGGCTGTCTCGATTGTAATGTGGCACAGGATGATTTCTCTGCGATTATTTATTCAATAGGAATTTTTTTATAGCCTTCTTTTTAATTGATTTTATTGTATATTTAATAACCTGTCAATCAAGCGATAGTGTTTGTACCAATCCATCAGACAGTCCGACATTTGTCATTCCCGTACGTTTCACAAAGTAACCCTATTTTACCAGGATGATGTGTCATGCAAATCTGTCTGCTTCTTACTAAGGGAATATGTTTCTGGATTACGTACATTTAGCCAAAATTACAATTAGGGTCATCATAATAGGAATTTTTTTTTGGTCTGACAACGGATCATTTAAAACAATGGTCATACTGTGTCCTAGTGCCATAAGGAGCAGTTTAGTTTTCTTTAGGTTTTCCATTCATTAGTTTTCTACCCTTTTTGTAAAATGTAATTCAGCAGCTTCTCGACTTTAATCGCTTGATTGATCCCAGTAATTGTTCGCCAGGCGCACTGATCTTCCAATGTATGACACGAGTCCATTAACTCAGGACGTTTGTGCAATAAAAGCCACATCAGCGCTTCACAGGTCCCATTTTATGACCTATAATTTTATTTTATTCTTTTGCCAAATTTGCTACAAAGAAGTGATGTGGCAGTTTTTAATTTTAGCTGCATAAATGTATGGCTTTCACAGGCTGCGGAAATGATTGACGTAATGGTCCAAGGTAGCGACCATCAGTTTATTTTTTGTAGTCAAATGGTGAATCTGTTTTTATCATTCAATTTGGGTTGTTTTAGTTGAATTACTATACACTACATCTTGTTAATGAGACCGTCATAGGCTTTTAGTCCTCCGGGTTAGAGAAACTGATTATATCGCGAATATGGATAATGGCATAAGATCAACCTAAAGGGAGCGGCTAATCAGAAAATGGCTTAATGTTTTTTAACTTTTTTTTTGTTTGTTTGTTTTTCTGATTTTTCTTTTCAAGGAATTTTACTGATTTTTTTTTTTTTCCCTCCCCCATGCCTCATTATGTATAAAAAGCGTCAAAGTAGGCCTCACAGGATGGATAACCATGGTAGAAAGCAAATTTCAGAACTGCTGTTTATGGGGGTAGCTGCTTCCTCTAATCGTGTACAGAAAATAGGAATACATTTTTCTATAATCTACACAATTCAGACTGATTAGGGTAAAAAAAATCTATATCTGGTTTTACTGTAATTATGTAAAAATTTGGGTGAAATAAAAAGAAGAAAGCGCACCTTGCGCAGATCAAACGGGACAAAAAGTATGGTTATTTGTGCAAGTGCTCCCCTACGATGGCTGTGCACCTCCGTTACAGCGTTGGTTTAGGTTAGATGTGTGCTCCTCCACCCGATGGATCTCGCGGAGAGTCCTGGTGTATAATTGGAAGGTAGGAAAGATTCGGATGGTGAAAGCTAGCACTGCCTGGGATCTTCCAGTTACAATAAGAGGAGTTCTGTATTTTTTAAAATGTTTATCCCCTACGCGTTTCGGAGCTGATCAAGCTCCGTCTCCCATTGAAAACCATACATGGAATGGAATTGTAGCATCGGATAACCACATTATATTGTGCCTACCAAGAAAACCATAAATGCACATAGAAAAAAAAAATGCTGAAATTGAATAACTAGAAATATAATCTATTACACAAGTAAATTCAAATGAACTCACTTTTTCAGCAAATACAAGCAAACCTATAAAAGTGTCACCTGATCAAATATATCACGAGTCTTACAAATGGCTGTTGCGTTACAATATTGTCGTTAGCTGAATAAGTGTAGTCGACAAGGTAAAGGTGCAAAATATCGGTCCTGATGTTTTGGAAGCTTAGTAGACCATCTGGAAGAATAAATTTACCCCAGTTGCTTAAAAGGGGAATTTATATGGCCCCGCCAGACGGCGACCTAGTTTGTCTGGCATTTCTGTCCTGGTGAAGTGGCAAACTATTGCTGTAAAATGGCTTAAATGCAACAAAAGCTCCAGCTGCTTCCTGCACTGCCGCCACTGCCTAGTGTTTCTTCAGATGGATTACATATGATTACATATAAAATTTACATCCTGGATGATTTAAATTAATGTAGTGACTTGTCCATAACGTGGTCATTTCCAGTTCCTTTCCTTTCTCCTCTGTCGTAAAATGTGCTGTATTCTGTTCATAAATGCATAATTATTATTTTTTCATACTTTTATTCTTATTTGTAAGGTTTTATGTTCCTTTTTCTTAAATTGTTTTATGTCCTGTTTGAATTTTGAGAATTTTTCAACTCTAACTAAACATATACTCGTTGCTTTTATTTGTTGTTTGTGAGGCTGGCCTTTCGCCCATGGGAAACTGAAATATATTGATCTCATAAATTGAGTCCCAGTGACCCACTAAACAAAACGCTATCACACTCGGACTGTACGATGGAAGTTTTAATTTGCAATATTGTATATGAAATACAGTTGTGGCCAAAAGTATTGACACCCCTGCAATTCTGTCAGATAATACTCAGTTTCTTCCTGAAAATGATTGCAATCACAAATTCTTATTATCTTCATTTAATTTGTCTTAAATGAAAAAACACAAAAGAGAATGTAGCAAAAAGCAAAACATTGATCATTTTCACACAAAACTCCAAAAATGGGCCAGACAAAAGTATTGGCACCCTCAGCCTAATACTTGGTTGCACAACCTTTAGCCAAAATAACTGACCAACCGCTTCCGGTAACCATCAATGAGTTTCTTACAATGCTCTGCTGGAATTTTAGACCATTCTTCTTTGGCAAACTGCTCCAGGTCCCTGATATTTGAAGGGTGCCTTCTCCAAACTGCCATTTTTAGATCTCTCCACAGGTGTTCTATGGGATTCAGGTCTGGACTCATTGATGGCCACCTTAGAAGTCTACAGTGCTTTCTCCCAAACCATTTTCTAGTGCTTTTTTGGGTCATTGTCCTGCTGGAAGACCCATGACCTCTGAGGGAGACCCAGCTTTCTCACTCTGGGCCCTACATTATACTGCAAAATTTGTTGGTAGTCTTCAGACTTCATAATGCCATGCACACGGTTAAGCAGTCCAGTGCCAGAGGCAGCAAAGCAACCCCAAAACATCAGGGAACCTCCACCATGTTTGACTGTAAGGACCTTGTTCTTTTCTTTGAATGCCTCTTTTTTTCTCCTGTAAACTCTGTTGATGCCTTTGCCCAAAAAGCTCTACTTTTGTCTCATCTGACCAGAGAACATTCTTCCAAAACATTTTAGGCTTTTTCAGGTAAGTTATGGCAAACTCCAGCCTGGCTTGTTTATGTCTCGGAGTAAGAAGTGGGGTCTTCCCGGGTCTCCTACCATACAGTCCCTTTTCATTCAGACGCCGACGGATAGTACGGGTTGACACTGTTGTACCCTCGGACTGCAGGGCAGCTTGAACTTGTTTGGATGTTAGTCGAGGTTCTTTATCCAACATCCGCACAATCTTGCGTTGAAATCTCTTGTCAATTTTTATTTTCCGTCCACATCTAGAGAGGTTAGCCACAGTGCCATGGGCTTTAAACTTCTTGATGACACTGCGCACGGTAGACACAGGAACATTCAGGTCTTTGGAGATGGACTTGTAGCCTTGAGATTGCTCATGCTTCCTCACAATTTGGTTTCTCAAGTCCTCAGACAGTTCTTTGGTCTTCTTTTCTCCATGCTCAATGTGGTACACACAAGGACACAGGACGGAGGTTGAGTCAACTTTAATCCATGTCAACTGGCTGCAAGTGTGATTTAGTTATTGCCAACACCTGTTAGGTGCCACAGGTAAGTTACAGGTGCTGTTAATTGCACAAATTAGAGAAGCATCACATGATTTTTCGAACAGTGCCTATACTTTAGTCCAACCCCTTTTTTATGTTTGGTGTGGAATTATATCCAATTTGGCTTTAGGACCATTCTTTTTTTTTCATTTAAGACAAATTAAATGAAGATAATAATAACAAAGAATTTGTTTGCAATCATTTTTAGGAAGAAACTGAGTATTATCTGACAGAATTACAGGGGTGTCAATACTTTTGGCCACAACTGTACGTCCCTGTTTGTGTAGAAGTATTTCCATTCATGTTCCTATATTCGGATATCTGTTATAAAAGTAATGACCCGTGGTGATTCCATTAAGTAGGCGAGAGGCTCTTGCCGGTTAGGAATATTCCTTTAAAGAGGAACTACATTTTTTATTATTTTATTTAATTTTGCAAAGTTATGAATCTTTGTAATATTGTGCTTTCTTATCTTCCAAACACCATGCTGAAAGTGCAGTTTTAAGTGCCTGTTTCATGCTTTATTGCAAACTTTAGCAACAATCCCATAGTCAAACAATCCCTGTCTGAGCAGATGGGAGGGAAGCAGTGACGCTCACACTTAGGCTAGGGTCACACTATTTTTTTTTCACCGTCCGAGAAAAATGGTCCAATTCTGCTAATCGGACTCTGATCAGAGTGAGATGCGATTTTTCTTGACGGTGGAGAGAAAATAAAGAGTTTATCCGTTATGTCAGTCTGAAAATCGAATCGCACTCAGCTGTCATGTGAGTGCAGTCAGATTTTTTTTTTTTTCTTTTTTCCCCAATGACTTGAATGAGCAAATGCAATCTGATTCACAGAGGCAAATCCTCCTCGGACCACTGAGTCTAAGGAAAAAGTTGGGATCTGCACTGAATAACATAGATATGAGTATGATCTGTCAAAACCACGGATAGCACTCGTCCGATTTAAACGGACGTATGCATGAGCCTTAGGGGGCGTTTGTAGTTTGGGATCTTGCGAGAAGTTAACTTCAAAGCTTGTAAAAATTTGAACTAGGCAGTGAAAACGGCACTTTCAGCTGGTGTGTGGGAGAAAAGAAAGCACAATAATGTCATAAAAAATAAGGTAATGGGTTATAATGCAAATTTAAATAACTTTGCATAGGCTGATCAAAAATTAAACTAAAAATAAAAAGTTGTCGCTCTTTTTAATCTGTTGGTATGTTTACACTTTGTTCCCTTTGTAGGACGTTAATAGACTAAAGACCGTTTTTTATTTAAGTACTTTTGTATATTTTTAGCATTCAGATTAAATGGGTGATGCAAGCTTGTATGATTTTTGGCGCATCAATTATGTTCTAAACTTGAAACATGGAAGAATTTCCCTGAATTTTCTCACAATACAAATAAGATAATGTCTTCTTTTGTCGTACATTTTCTCTTCAGTATCTTGCATACGACCGTATCGTCTTCCGTTGTTTGGTTACCTTACACGAATATAGCCAGACAGTTAGTATTTATTATACCAATGAACTTTATGAAAGCACAGCAAAACATTTTTTTTTAATGATTTTTTTTTTTTGTATTGAAAAGTGTTTTGTTTTTTCTTCTTCTTTTGTAACAAAAATCCAAAGCAAGTTCCAAAACCATAAATTATATTTTGTTAGTTTTTATGACAAATATGTAAGTTTCTTGTTTATAACTGAGATGTGAAAACCCTGCCTTTATAATCTGTCGGGAAATTTAGAATAAATGCAAACTATATTTTGTAATGTTAAAAAGAGAAACCATGTCGATTTGAAAAGCAATAAAGCCTACTGAAATTTCTTTAAGTGGGGTCTGGTATTTATTTTTTTTTTTTTTTAGTTTCTGTTCACCCAAAAACACATTGGAAGAGATTTATTGTGGACGGAGCCTCACATTATACGCATATAGTCATGACATGGAAACAGGACTGTAAATTAAAAAAATCACCATTTACAATTTTTTGGGCTCCAGGAAATCACGTGTGATTTTTACATAATTAATTTGCATTTCATTGCATGAAATAAGTATTTAATACAATAAAAGAACAGGATCTAATATTTGGTACAGAAACCTTTGTTAGCAATTACAGAGGTTTCCTGTAGTTGTTGATGAAATTTGCACATTGCAGCAGGGATTTTGGCCTACTCCATGAAGATCTTCTCCAGATCTTTCAGTTTTTGGTTCTGTTGCTGGGTAACATTGAGTTTCAGCTCCCTCCAAAGATTTTCTATTGGGTTTAGATCCAGAGACTGGCTAGACCAGTCCAGGACCTTGAAATGCTTCTTACGGAGCCACTCCTTAGTTTCCCTGGCTGTATGTTTCAGGTTATTGTCATGCTGGAAGACCAAGCCACGACCCATCTTTGTTGCTTTTAGTGACGGTAGGAGGTTGTTGGCCAAAATGTCGTGATACATGACCCCATCCATCCTCCCTTCAATATGTAGCAGTCATCCTGTCCACTTTGCAGAAAAGCACACCCAAAGTATAACGTTTACCTCACCATACTTCACGATTGGGGCAGTGTTCTTGGGGTTGTACTCATTCTTCCTCCTCCAAACAAGGCGCGTGTCGTTAATATCAAAAAGTTCTATTTTGGTCTCCTCTGACCACATGACCCTCTCCCATGCCTCCTCTAGATCAGGGGTCCCCAACTCCAGTCCTCAAGGCCCACCAACGGGTCATGTTTTCAGGATTTCCTTTGCATTGCACAGGTGATGCAATTATTACCTGGGCAAGACTAAGGAAATCCTGAAAACATGACATGTTGGTGCGCCTTGAGGACTGGAGTTGGGGACCCCTGCTCTAGATCATCCAAAGTCATTGTCAAACGGGCCTGAGCATGTGCTGGAATAAGCAGAATGACCTTGCGTGCCCTGCAGAATTTTAATCCATGACGGCGACACACTAACGGTAATGTTTGAGACTGTGGTTCCAGCTCTCTTCAGGTCATTGACCAGGGCCTCCCGTGTAATTCTTGGCTGATTCTTGACCTTTCTCAGAATCATTCCAACCCCACAAGATGAGATCTTGCATGGAGCTACAGAGCGAGGAAGATCTTGCATGGAGCTACAGAGCGAGCCTTTTCACCAAGCTGCTTGCCTATTGTCCTGTATCCAATGTCAGCCTTGTGCAGGTCTACAATTTTGTCCCTGGTGTCCTTAGACAGCTTTTTGATCTTGGCCATAGTGGAGAGGTTGGAGTGTAAGTGAGTGTGTAGACAGGTGTCTTTCATAGAGGAGTTCAAACAGGTTCATTTAATATAGGTAATGAACACAGAGTAGAAAGACTTCTTAAAGGAAAAACTAAGGCTACTTTCACACTAGCGTTTTTTTCAATACGTCGCAATGCGTCGTTTATGGGAAAAAACGCATCCTGCAGTTTGTAGTGAAAAAGAGCTTATTTAATCAGCCCAGAAAGTGACGTTTCGGTCCCAACAGGAACCTTTCTCAAGCCTGGAATTAGAACGGGCATCAGCTTGGTCAGCTGTGCTGTCAGCCTCAATCTTTCCATTTTGAGCTTCAAGAGGTAGTCACCGGGAATGGTCTTCCAACAATCTTGAAGGAGTTCCCAGAGATGCTTAGCACTTGCTGGCCCTTTTGCCTTCACTCTGCGGTCCAGCTCACCCCAAACCATCTCGATTGGGTTCAGGTCTGGTGACTGTGAAGGCCAGGTCATCTGGCGTAGCACCTCATCACTCTCCTTCTTGGCCAAATAGCCCTTACACAGCCTGGAGGTGTGTTTGGGGTCATTGTCCTGTTGAAAAATAAATGATGGTCCAACTAAACGCAAACCAGATGGAATAGCATGCCGCTGCAATAAATCCCCAACAATGTCCAATTGAAATACACTGCACATGGAGAAGCTATGTTTCTATTGGAGGAGGCTGACGGACAGGTCTGGTCACAAGCTCCTCCATTAAAAGCCAATTTGTGATACACACAGGAGCCTCTATTTGAATGAAAATATCAGAAGATATTTTGGGGGCTACACCTCTCACTAGTCCCTCTCACCCTGCCGGGTCTTATGATTTTCCCCTTAATTAGAAATTATAAGCTGTAAACTACTTGTGTGTCCAAAATACCGAGATCCAGTGCAAAATGTACTCAACCAATGTGGACGTGTTTCTTGTCTCACTACAAAACAAATGTGAATGCATACAGCAACTTAACATTATGATTTAAAAGAAAATCACATTTTACCGCTATCTAATGCTCGCCAGCCTTACCCATCAACCATTTCCAATCGGTGTGTGATGGATGATATCAGAGTGGTCAGGCAGAATCCCTCTGCTGCCACATGTGACGAACCCGCACCTCGCCTGAATTCTCTTTCACATCAGCGAGATTACATGGTGTTGTCTCCTCACTTGTTTCAACGTGACATTCCTCACCCCCTGGGGACAGAAAGTCAGCTTGATACAGTTTTACACAGACATCCCCTGTCTACACTGGCCCAGGAAGGCACAGGGAGTGAGATGAGGTTGCCCACACAGTTACTGATATGGCATCAAACTCGCCCACAACCCTGAGAGGCCTCGATCACTAGCCCCAATGAAACAGAACCTTATCAGCCTGGCAGAACTGCCACCAGTTCCTCGTTCGATATAATCCTGGACCAATAACAGGAATTATATCAGAGCAGAAACCAGCCCCGATAGCATGGAAAATTAATCCGAGAAACGGATATATGGCTTTGAGGATCAAGGAAAAGAGCAGCCCAAGGTTTAATTATATATCCAACTAGCTGAAGAGCCCGGCATTGCCCGGGCATAGTAACTAACTGTAATTAGTTATAACAAATTATGATTATCCATCCCATAGTCCCATGCACATATACCCATCATACATATCCTCCATCCCATAGTCCCGTGCCCATATACCCATCACGCATCCTCCATCCCATAGTCCCGTGCCCATATCCCCATCATACATATCCTCCATCCCATAGTCCCGTGCCCATATTTCCATCATACATATCCTCCATCCCATAGTCCCATGCCCGTATACCCATCACACATCCTCCATCCCATAGTTCCATGCCGATATACCCATTATGACATCATCTTAGCCATGGCAACCATTACGACATCATCGTCATCATGGCAACCATTATGACATAACCATCACTATTACAACCTATTATGACATCATCGTCGCCATGGCGTTGCCCAGGAATAGTAACTAACTAGTTAGTTATAACAAATCATAATGATTATCCTCCATCCCATAGTCCCGTGCCTATATACCCATCATACATATCCTCCATCCCATAGTCCCATGCCCATATACCCATCACACATCCCTATCCCATAGTCCTTTGCCCATATTCCCATCGTACATATCCTCCATCCCATTGTCCCGTGCCCATATTCCCATCATACATATCCTCCATCCCATAGTCCCGTGCCCATATGCCCATCACACATCCTCCATCCCATAGTTCTGTGCCCATATACCCGTTATGACATCATCTTTCGCCATGGCAACCATTACGTCATCATCACCATGGCAACCATTATGACATAACCGTCTCCATTACAACCTATCATGACATCATCGTCGCCATGGCAACCATTATGACATAACTGTCACCACTGCAACCTATTATGACATCACCATGGCAACCATTATGACATCATCGCCATGGCAACCATTATGACATCATCGTCGATACACATATTTATATATATAGATCGCCTTAAGGGCACACTAGACAATACACTATACACAATAGTTATACATATACAATGGTCAGATATGAAATACAGGGTATAGTACAAAAGATATAAGCAACATATATGGGTCAGTTACCAGAAGATGAAAGGCTGCTACATGGGAGGCTTGTGGTCCACTCTTTTCCCTGACTTCTCCCCACACGATATGTCGTTGCGATCTCACGAGAGAAAAAGTACTAGGACATGCTTTACACAAGCGTTTAACCCCTCTGGGTAACTCCCCTCCTGTCATTTGGGCTGAACCTAAATTCCCTCCCCTTGCCTCAAACGCCAAAACCTATGAAAGCTCATAAGTCCTTTCTGGACAGTCCTAGGATAGCGGTTCTTGTGCTATTGCATTCAGCCGAGTCCCTGCTACGCGTCAAGATCAAACACAGCTTTGCTGTTACCTACATCTCCCCACCCTGTGAGGCTACAACGGATTGAGACCCTGGAAGGTGTTCGGTCCGGTCTGGGGATCTCGGAAATATACACGATGTGTGGCTAGGACGTATAGTAACTCCTTATGGAATCATAGCTGACTTACAGTGAATCTGTCACCAGATTTGTCCGAAAAGAGATATGGCCATTACCTTTCAGAGCTGATATACAGCATTCTAGAATGCTATATACAGTATATCTGCCCCCAACCCGCCCTGTAAGAGAAGAAAAATAACTTTTATTATACTCACCTGTGGTCTGGTCTGATGGGTGTCGCTGGTCTTGGTCTGGCACCTCCCATCTTCTTATGATCCCCATCTTCCTGCTTGATTCATGAGGATGACGCGTCCCTTTGTCATCCACACAGTCTTCTCAGCACCCCGCTTCTGTGCAGGCGCACTTCTCTGCCCTGTCAAGAGCAGAGCAAAGTACTGAAGGGCGCATGCGCAGGGGCTCTTTGACCTTTCCTGGGACCTGCGCACTGCAGTATTTTACTCTGCCCTCAACAGAGCAGGAGTGTGGTGCCAAGGAGACGTGTCATCCACACGAAACAAGCAGGAGGATAGCATCGCAACAAGAAGGGGGGCGATGGACAAAGAGGAGCGACACCTCTCGGACCGGACCGCCCCGCAGGTGAGCATAATACAAGTTATTTTTCTTCTCTTGCAGGTCGGGTTGGGGGCAGATATACTGCATCATAGAATGCTGTACATCAACCCTGAAAGGTGATGGTCGTATGTCTTATCGGCCAAACCTGGTGACAGGTTCCCTTTAACAAAGCAATTTTGACTACATGGTATCTACATGGTGAGCAAGTTCTGCTCTGAGATGGTCAAGGTGTGAGATCTGTCACTCACAGCCCTTTGGCTCTCGACCCCCCCTGCTACTGTGTTCTGTTTTATAATCCCATGCCATATAGGATACAAATGATTGACCTGGAATTATAGCTCCAATATTCTTCACAGTTAGCATCTGAAGTTAGAGAAAACCTTAAGAGGGTTGTCAGGCATCATTCACCATGGGAGGTGAGCACTTCCAATAATGGCCGATTCCTGTGTATGTGGGGGAAAACATTTCCAATCTGCGGGTATTGTGCACTTGTCTAAAGTTCCAGTAAACATTAGTGATCAGCGACTATACTCTTTACTCGAGATTTCTTGGGCACGCTCGGGGGTCCTCCGAGTATTTTTTAGTGCTCGGAGATTTAGTTTTTCTTTCAGCAGCTGAATGATTTACATCTGTTAGCCAGCATAAGTACATGTGGGGGTTGCCTGGTTGCTAGGGAATCCCCACATGTGCTTAACAGATGTAAATCATTCAGCTGTGGCAAGAAAAACTAAATCTCCGAGCACTAAAAAATACTTGGAGGACCCCCGAGTGTGCCCGAGAAATCTCGAGTAACGAGTATAGTCGCTGATCACTAGTTACCAACATCCTTACTCAGACTAAATCAATGTTATGCGCTCACATCCAACATGTCCTACACTCCATGTGGGATAAGACTGTCTGCGGTCTCTTCCCTAACTGGTATTATTCATTACTTATAACCCAGAGGAACAAGCATAGCCAAGTGTTCTCCACACAGTAGAGACCGTGCACCTAAGTAGACAGACTGCTGGCAGCTCCTCTGCTACTGCCAACCAAGCCCAGAGGTGCTGGCAGGGAGGCCAGTCCTGACACGCCGCAGGCCATGGAGGCCCAATTAGGCCATAGTAGAATGGGAAATGTGCAGCCTGGAACTTGTCATGTCGGAAGATGGCTCCGAAGACAGTTTGGATTATTGGCCGATAAGTGTCATACCGTTCTGTATGACTGGAATAAAGACGAGAAGGGTTCACTACCGTCCATTACTCCACCCGGCTCATAATCCTGGGCGTGGGATCAGTGTGACATTCCCTTGTTGAGGGCCCTTCATGGCGTTGCCCACGTCGTCTCCAGACCAACCTCCAGTGATCACTGCATCTGAGACAAAAGCCGGACTCATCGCTGAAGAGGAGACCTTCACTCGAGCCTCCAATGCTCCATGATCGGCTGTGAGAACAATGGCAAGCGGTAAATGATGAGGGAACGGTACGCCGCTCCCAGAATCATGGGGAAGACTTGTAAGGATGGGAATCCAGACCCCTCTCCTCTTCTTCCACGATCAGCTCAGCACGACATTGACTTGGCTGTGGGTGTCACACCGTGTATTGCTTGTGCTATTGTGAGCAGCCCGTACGGCGTAGATGTGCTACCACGGCCTGCAGCGTCTCCGGACTTGTCTCCCATTGAGAACATATGGGACGTCGTTAGCAAAGGGGGCTGCCAGCAGCGGCTCTTGATGATTTTTGTCCCCAAGTGTATTCAGCGTGGCAGACAGCTTCTCAGACCACTAGTGACGACCTCACTGATGGCAGCCGAGGCAGGGAAGTCCTGCTCACACTCAGTACTAAGTGACTTGAGATGTTTCCTCTCTCATCTGCAGATATTATCACCTGTCTATCCATCCTGTGGTTTCTATAACTCCACATATATCTATCTATCTATCTATCTATCTATCTATCTATCTATCTATCTATAGATACTACTGTAACCCTGCTTCTTCACCCGCTGGCCGGCAGACATTGCAGCTATTCCCCTCCCTTAGATGTGACCAACGTGCAGCTTTCCAGACTGAGTATAACGGCCAAAGCGGCAGGGACACCTGCGGAGCGTATACGCCAGGTGCGGCACCACAGGTACCACCGTGTCTCGCTGGCTCTCAGCTCGGAGAGCGCATGCCTGGCTCCGCCCCTCCAGCATGTCTTTTTGTGTCCCGTCGTCACTGTTTACACCGTTACCAGGGAGACCGGCAGCCGGGACCCGCAGAGCGGCCACCGAGCAGCGGCAGTGCAGTATGTGAGTACCGGGCTGTGCGGGGGGCGGGGAGGGACTCCGCTGTATGCTGGGCTTTGTGGTGTCCCGGCTGCAGCGCTCTCAGTGTCCGACCTGTCAGGTGTCCCCGCCGGGTGCACGGGACACTATGGACGTTGTGTATAATCCGCTGGGTCTCTGGGAAACGCCACAGAATGATCCCAATAATGGCAGCTCGGACCGGTGTTCACCAGAACAATTCATTTCAGAGATTAATTGGTGCCAATACCAGTGTGTAAACGCCTGCCTGCCACTACTGCCTGCCCGCCACTGCTGCCTGCCCGTCACTGCTGCCTGCCCGTCACTGCTGCCTGCCCGTCACTGCTGCCTTCCCAACACTGCTGCCTGCCCAACACTGCTGCCTGCCATTACTGCCTGCCCGACACTGCTGCCTGCCCGACACTGCTGCCTGCCCGACACTGCTGCCTTCCCAACACTGCTGCCTGCCCAACACTGCTGCCTGCCATTACTGCCTGCCCGTCACTGCTGCCTGCCCGACACTGCTGCCTGCCCGACACTGCTGCCTGCCCGTCACTGCTGCCTTCCCAACACTGCTGCCTGCCCAACACTGCTGCCTGCCATTACTGCCTGCCCGTCACTGCTGCCTGCCCGACACTGCTGCCTGCCCGACACTGCTGCCTGCCTGACACTGCTGCCTGCTCTTGCCTGTCTGACACTGCTGCCTGCCTGACACTGCTGCCTGCCTGACACTGCTGCCTGCTCTTGCCTGTCTGACACTGCTGCCTGCCCGACACTGCTGCCTGCTCTTGCCTGCCTGACACTGCTGCCTGCCCGACACTGCTGCCTGCCTGACACTGCTGCCTGCTCTTGCCTGCCTGACACTGCTGCCTACCCGACACTGCTGCCTGCCTGACACTGCTGCCTGCTCTTGCCTGCCTGACACTGCTGCCTTCCTGACACTGCTGCACTGATCACCCACCTGTAGGGCGGCGCTGGTCATCTCAGCTGTGTAGCCTGCCTACTCCTGACAATGTTGCACTGATCGCCCACCTGTAGGGTGGCGCTGGTCGTCTCAGCTGTGTAACCTGCCTACTCCTGACAATGTTGCACTGATCACCCACCTGTAGGGCGGCGCTGGTCATCTCAGCTGTGTAGCCTGCCTACCCCTGACAATGTTGCACTGATCGCCCACCTGTAGGGTGGCGCTGGTCGTCTCAGCTGTGTAGCCTGCCTACCCCTGACAATGTTGCACTGATCGCCCACCTGTAGGGCGGCGCTGGTCGTCTCAGCTGTGTAGCCTGCCTACTCCTGACAATGTTGCACTGATCGCCCACCTGTAGGGCGGCGCTGGTCGTCTCAGCTGTGTAGCCTGCCTACTCCTGACAATGTTGCACTGATCGCCCACCTGTAGGGTGGCGCTGGTCGTCTCAGCTGTGTAGCCTGCCTACTCCTGACAATGTTGCACTGATCACCCACCTGTAGGGTGGCGCTGGTCATCTCAGCTGTGTAGCCTGCCTACCCCTGACAATGTTGCACTGATCGCCCACCTGTAGGGTGGCGCTGGTCGTCTCAGCTGTGTAGCCTGCCTACCCCTGACAATGTTGCACTGATCGCCCACCTGTAGGGCGGCGCTGGTCGTCTCAGCTGTGTAGCCTGCCTACTCCTGACAATGTTGCACTGATCGCCCACCTGTAGGGCGGCGCTGGTCGTCTCAGCTGTGTAGCCTGCCTACTCCTGACAATGTTGCACTGATCGCCCACCTGTAGGGCGGCGCTGGTCGTCTCAGCTGTGTAGCCTGCCTACCCCTGACAATGTTGCACTGATCGCCCACCTGTAGGGCGGCGCTGGTCGTCTCAGCTGTGTAGCCTGCCTACTCCTGACAATGTTGCACTGATCGCCCACCTGTAGGGCGGCGCTGGTCATCTCAGCTGTGTAGCCTGCCTACCCCTGACAATGTTGCACTGATCGCCCACCTGTAGGACGGCCGCTGGGGTGGATTCTTCTGTGCCGCCTGAATGTCCAACCACAGCACATTATTACTCAGTGGTTTAAAGGGATATTCCCATCCTGAGACGTTCTCGCGTATCGATACCTGTTGGAAGATGATAACTGCTGATCAGTGGGGGGTCCAGCCGCTGGGACCTCCACTGATCCTGGGAACAGGGCACTGCACAGGCCGGATGAGTGCACCACTGCTCCAGTCATTCTCTGCGGGACCACCGGAGATTGCTCAGTACATCGCTGTGACCCCACTGATAGGTAATAACATCTGAAGCCATCCTCAGTGATTTTTCTCATACATGAAAAAGAGACCGACGGTCATCAGTGTTTGGTCCATATGTCAGTTTTCACCATCAGTTTATTTTTTTTGCGCATGAGATGTTTTCTCACACTTCTCCTATCAAACAAATACGAAAATCAGACAGCACATAGATGGCATCCGAGTGCAGACAGATTCTTTCACTGACCATAGACTTGAATTGGCGAGTTCGAATAGCGACTCAGATCAAAATCAGACATGTTTCCATGTTTTGGTTCCAACCTCTCGGTCCACAAAAATACACAGCCTTGTGAGTGGCTCCACAGACTATAATACGTACGAGAGCTATGCGTGAAAAACTTGTATACGAAAAACTGAATGAGCCCTTAGGCATCAGCAGATCCTTGCATTACTGTAAAAGAAGGCTTGGATTTCTAACCTGACACCCTATGGATGATGTTCACCACTGTATGTGGTACGGAGACTTCACATCACATCTGTTCTCCAGTCTGTAATTTTTATTGTACGCACACTTCAACTGTGAGAGACAGAATCTAAGAATAAGAACCAGAAAACTTAGACGTTCTTAGTTCTTGACCAAGTTTGCACACACAGCAGCAGGGATTTTGGCCCACTCTTCCATACAGATCTTCTCCAAATCTTTCAGGCTTCGGGGCTGTCACTGGGCAACTTGAGTTTCAGCTCCCTCCAAAGATTTGCTATTGGGTTCAGGTCTGGAGGCTGGCTAGACCACTACAGGACCTTGAAATGCTTCATATAGGGACCTTAGTTGTCCGGTCTGTGTGTTTCGGGTCTTTGTCATGCCAGAAGACCCAGCCATGACCAATCTTCAATGCTCTTACTGAGGTAAGGAGGTTGTTGGCCAAAATCTTGAAATACATGACCCCATCCATCCTCTCTTCAATGTGGTGCAGTCATTCTATCCCCTTTGCAGAAAAGCATCCCCAAAGTATGATGTTTCCCCCACCATGCTTCACGGTTGGGATGGTGTTCGTAGGAATGTAATCATCCTTCTTTTACCTCCAAACACAGAGTGGATTTCATACCAATATGTTCTATTTTGGTCTCATCTGACCACATGACCTTTTCCCATGCCCCCTCTGGATCATCCAAATAGTCATTGGCGAACTTCAAACAGACCTGGACATGTGCTGGTGTGAACAGGGTCTCCTTACTTGCCCTGCAGGATTTTAATCCATGACGGCGTAGTGTGTTACTAACGGTAATCTTTGAGACTGTGGTCCCAGCTCTTTTCAAGTCATTGACCAGGTCCTCCCATGTAGTTCTGAGCTGATTCCTGACCTATATCAGAATCATCCTTACTCCGCTGAGGCGAGATCTTGCATGGAGCTCAGACCGAAGAAGACTGATAGCCATCTTGTGTTTCTTCCATTTTCTAATAATTGTGCCAACAGTTCATGCCTTCTCACCAAGCTGCTTGCCTATTGTCCTGTCTACAGTTTTTCCCTGGTGTCCTTAGACAGCTCTTTGGTCTTGGCCATGATGGAGAGGTTGGAGTGTGATTGATTGTGTGGACAGGTGGAATTAATACAAGTAATGAGTGCAGAGTAGAAAGGCTTCTCAGAGAAAAACTAACAGGTCTGTGATAGCCAGAATTCTTGCTGGTTGGTAGGTGATCAAATACTTATTTCATGCAATAAAATGCAATTTAATTATTTAAAAATCCTACAATGTGATTTTTTGGCTTTTGTTTTTAGAGTTAGTCTCTCACAGTTGAAGTGTACATATAGCAGTGTATCAAATACTTATTTCCCCATTGTGTGCTGGGAAAGACTCGCTGTCAGAGTTGGACTGGGGTGTCTGGGGCCCACAGGCGGAATTGACCCTAGGGGCCCACCCTACAGCTATATGCAAATAACTTAGCCATTATCTCCGATATAGTGGTGCGTATACTGTAAAACACAGGCGGCTCCTGCACATCTACTGTGCGCCACCATAACTGGGATATACCATTACGGTAGTTTGCATTACAGGTGTTCTTTGCTGAAAGCAAGTTATCACCGATCCACAGCTTAGGAGGGTGATAACTTATTGATCTGTGGAATCCGACCACTGGAAACTGCATCGATCGGTAGAATGGGGAACTTTTATCCTTGACAGGACACTTTTATCCCCATTTTAAAATGGAGCGGCAGATGGGATGTCTGACCGCAGCTCCATTCATCCTCTTTGGGGGCTTCCAGAAAAAGCTAAGTGTAGTCACATAGGGAATGAATGGATCAGTGGTCGAGTCGTACATGCTGCTCCATACTAATGGGGATAAGAGTTCACATTCTGCAGATCGGTGCAGGTCCCAGCAGTCGGACACTCACCAATCTATGACTTATCACTTATCCTTTGGTCACGTTCAGTATTTGGTCAGTATTTTGCATCAGTATTTGTAATGAAATACCAGGAGTGGAACAATCAGAGGAAAACTATAATAGAAACACGTCACCACTTCTGTATTTATCACCTACTTCTGGTTTTGGCTTACAAATACTTAAACAAAATACTGACCAAATACTGAATGTGTGAACATGGCCTTAGGATAGGTGATTACTTGTTTTCACCGTAGAACTACTGTAAGTGCATATTTGCTACTCTGTAATAGTCACAGGACAGGGAGGGGTTAAACGTCCAAGTATTTAATCTCTGTTGGAAATCAAGAATCTTCTCCTTATTGATATCAGAGAGAACAAGTGACCTCCATACACAACACAATCCTCTATACCAAAACCAATAATACCACATGCAAAGGAACAAATACCTCCACACCATGACCAGATTACATATTAACACCGCATAGTGACCGAATAATACCACATACAATCAGGGGACAAATACTGCCACACCATGACAAGACCACATAGCGACCAAGTAATACCACATACAGGGGACAAAACTGCCACACCACGACCAGACCACACATTACCACAACATAGTGACTGAATAATACCACATACAGGTGGTTAATACAGTCACATCATGACTAGACCACAGTGACCGAATAATACAGCATACAGGGGATTAACACAGTCATATCATGACCAGACCACATAGTGACCAATTACCACCAAATCATGACCACATTACATATTACCACCACATAGTGACAGTACTACAATACTGATTATTAATAAAAACTACAATACTACAAAACACTAATATTACCACTGGTGACCTTATACACAGGAGCTATGTCTATAGTTTCAGTATACAGGTAATGCAGTGATCACCAGTGACATTATACACAGGAGTGCTATATATAGTATATAGTGTAGAGGTAATACAGTGATCACCAGTGACATTATACACAGGAGCTCTGTATATAGTGATCACCAGTGGCATTATACACAGGATAATAATAATATTATAACATTATACACAGGAACTCTGTATATACTGTCATGGGCAAAAGTATTGACACCCCTGCAATTCTGTCAGATAATACTTATTTTCTTCCTGAAAATGATTGCAAACACAAATTATTTGGTATTATTATCTTCATTTCATTTGTCTTAAATGAAAAAAAACACAAAAAGATTTGTCCTAAAGCCAAATTGGATATAATTCCACACCAAACATAAAAAAGGGGGTGGACAAAAGTATTGACACTGTTCGAAAAATCAAGTGATGCTTCTCTAATTTGTGTAATTAACAGCACTTGTAAATTACCTGTGGCACCTAACAGGTGTTGGCAATAACTAAATCACACTTGCAGCCAGCTGACATGGATTAAAGTTGACTCAACCTCTGTCCTGTGTCCTTGTGTGTACCACATTGAGCATGGAAAAAAGAAAGAAGACCAAAGAACTGTCTGAGGACTTGAGAAACCAAATTGTGAGGAAGCATGAGCAATCTCAAGGCTATAAGTCCATCTCTAAAGATCTGAATGTTCCTGTGTCTACCGTGCACAGGGTCATCAAGAAGTTTAAAGCCCATGGCACTGTGTCTAGCCTCCCTAGATGTGGACGGAAAAGAAAAATTGACAAAAGATTTCAATGCAAGATTGTGCGGTTGTTGGATAAAGAACCTCGACTAACATCCAAACAAGTTCAAGCTGCCCTGCAGTCCGAGGGTACAACAGTGTCAACCCGTACTATCCGTTGGCATCTGAATGAAAAGGGACTGTATGGTAGGAGACCCAGCAAAAGAACCACTCAAAGCAAATAGTATCAGGATCCTAGAGAACAACCAAAAAAACAAAACGCAACAAGGATCCTTAAAATATAACTTTTAATATTTAAAGCTAAAAAAGTTTGTTCCAATATATGCAACAAAGGTATTACAAGTTATAACCCATGAAAATCAGATACAAACTACCTTACCCTGTCTGGTAGCCTATTCTCAATCACTACCTGACAGCGGAGGTTGGCACCCTAAGTTTCTGCGGTAGGCGCCCCCGCTCCTCGACGACTGGCCCTAATAGCCCTAAATAGACCCTATATTCCCTAAAAAAGGCGTGTCAAATCTATCCACCCCAGAAAAAATGAAAGAAATATAAAAAATCAAAACACTACACAAATGAATTTTCTTGATCCGTCGAATCAGAGAGTCCCTTAAATAGGGATATTTGGAAATGTCACTGCCAAAGGGGTAGAAATAACACCCATGTCTCTTTAATCCAGAAAGATATCAGCGGGCCACACCATCACATATATATACTTCAGGGTGATCATGTGCTTCTGTACATTCAATGATGTTTCCCAAAAAGGGACATATCTAGTATAAATACCCCCCAAAGAATGAAAGAAATATAAAAAATAAAAAAAAACTACAAAAATAGAAATAAAAAATGAAAAAAATAAACACAGCAAAAAAACACAAAATTGTTGTCTGCCAGAGGAAAAAAGTCCCTTAAAGGGAAATAGTCCAAAATCACATCCCAATAAGTACAAATACCAATGTCTCGTTTATCCATAAAATATCAGCGAGCCACTCCATCCCGTATATTTTTACTTCCAAGAAGAAAAAAATAATAATAAGTATAGTCCAGAAAGTAAATCCAAAATCAGTCCAATGACTCCCAAATAAATGGATTTCACAAGAGGACAGTGGCCCACCTCATACCAGAGACATCCCAGCAAAAAGAAAAAACAGAGGACCATCAAAGCCGGTTGAAAAAGTTGTCCCAAAGACACCCCATAGTTCAATACTGTATCCAACGCTTCTACTCATCTGCGTCCCAGAGGCGTTGTGGGTGGTGATGCGATCATCCAGCTCCGTTAAGACTTCTGCCGGGATGTCCTCCCTATTCTGCCCGACGCGTTTCCCCCCCGTAGGAGACCCAGGAAGACCCCACTTCTTTCCCCGAGACATAAAAAAGCCAGGCTGGAGTTTGCCAAAACTTACCTGAAAAAGCCTAAAATGTTTTGGAAGAATGTTCTCTGGTCAGATGAGACAAAAGTAGAGCTTTTTGGGCAAAGGCATCAACATAGAGTTTACAGGAGAAAAAAGAGGCATTCAAAGAAAAGAACACGGTCCCTACAGTCAAACATGGCGGAGGTTCCCTGATGTTTTGGGGTTGCTTTGCTGCCTCTGGCACTGGACTGCTTGACCGTGTGCATGGCATTATGAAGTCTGAAGACTACCAACAAATTTTGCAGCATAATGTAGGGCCCAGTGTGAGAAAGCTGGGTCTCCCTCAGAGGTCATGGGTCTTCCAGCAGGACAATGACCCAAAAGACACTTCAAAAAGCACTAGAAAATGGTTTGAGAGAAAGCACTGGAGACTTCTAAGGTGGCCAGCAATGAGTCCAGACCTGAATCCCATAGAACACCTGTGGAGAGATCTAAAAATGGCAGTTTGGAGAAGGCACCCTTCAAATATCAGGGACCTGGAGCAGTTTGCCAAAGAAGAATGGTCTAAAATTCCAGCAGAGCATTGTAAGAAACTCATTGATGGCTACTGGAAACAGTTGGTCGCAGTTATTTTGGCTAAAGGTTGTGCAACCAAGTATTAGGCTGAGGGTGCCAATACTTTTGTCTGGCCCATTTTTGGAGTTTTGTGTGAAATGATCAATGTTTTGCTTCATTCTCTGTTGTGTTTTTTCGTTTAAGACAAATTAAATGAAGATAATAATACCACATAATTTGTGTTTGCAATCATTTTCAGGAAGAAACTGAGTATTTCACAGAATTGCAGGGGTGTCAATACTTTTGGCCATGACTGTAGTGCCAGTGTACAGGTAATACAGTGATCACCAGTGACATTATACACAGGAGCTCTGCATATATTGTCAGTGTATAGATAATACAGTGATCACCAGTGACATTATACACAGGATAATAATAGACACAAAAAGAGCACAGCGAGGTCAAAAATACTCTGTATTTAGTTAATACGTTTTTTTGCAAAAAAATGTATATTAAGCTGCTCCACCAATCGCCAAGGTATACCCATAATAGAGCAGTCCTATCTAATGTATATAATCACTATATGATGTATTTAAAAACCTGATCATCTGTATAGTACCTGTATAAGCAGGGTTCAGAGAGAAAATATCCATGTGGACATATATTGACTAAATACCCTGTATTTTTTTCATTTTTTGACTAGCACTTGCTCATTTACTGTGACTTCTTTACAACAGAGTATTTTTGACCTCGCTGTGCTCTTTTTCTGTCTTCAAGTTTCTTGGTGGTGTGAACAGGTTTCTACAGACTTGTTCACTGTGCAAGTAGCCCATGTGTTTTTGGTTCTATTTTTGACAGGATAATAATATTATAACATTATACACATGAGCTCTGTATATAGTGCCAGTGTAAAGGTAATACAGTGACCACCAGTGACATTATACACAGAATCTGTGTATATAGTGCCAGTGTACAGGTAATACAATGATCACCAGTGACATTATATACAGGATCTCTGCATATAGTGCCAGTGTACAGATAATACACCAGCCTTTGCGGCACCAGACTTTACAGAAGTGGACTTTCTCACCTACATAGAGGCTATGTAGGTGATATGGCAGCGTCATTTTTTCCATGGCCCGGTTCTTGTACACCTATTCTCTGGTTCGCTGTTTTTTAATAAAACCGAAGCCTTTAATGTAGTTGACGTCAACCACCCGGCCCTCGGTGTATTGTTCCTCAAACAAGGCTCACTTTGGGCCTACGAGCCACTCCTGAACTTAGAAAGCGGTTATCATCTTTTCTTCCTTGACGTCAGGCATCTCCCGTGGCCAAAGGTTCCCCTTGGATGTCGGCCTCACAGGAGTTGGGAGGTCCTACCTTCCCTCATTCCAATTCAACTTCTCGGGCTCAGCCCACAATGAAGGTATTGTGACATTTTGCGGGGCTTCCCTCCGCTCCTCTCCCAAGGGGCCCTCACTTTCGCCCAGGGCCAGTGCAGTTGGGCTAACAGGATCAGACTGATTTGGTGAGGAAACGTCAACCAGTGATGGCATCTGGTCCTCTGCGGGCATTCGGCTCCAATAGAGTAACCGGACCTCCTGCTAATACATGCCAACCTGCAGCTGTGAGGTCGTCTGCCATTGCTCGAACATGGGCAGCGTCGTCGCCTGGCTTGCGGTTTCACTGGCTGACTTGCCTCCTGTAGCAGCCCTTGGGATTGTAAGATAGATCACTTCCTCGTCGGATGTAGTATCCATCACGTCTGCTGTACACATGGCTCATGGCTGGAATAACGAACGAGGCATCTGCTGTGTCCACGAGCTGTAAGCAAAATAGCAGTCACTTCTGGCGCACTTCCCGCTCGACTGGCTTTCCAAAGGCAACCGACACCTCCAGTGTCACTCCCGTGACTCTGCCTCTGGACACGCCCCCCTTTTCTCGTCTTCTCTTAGGCTACTTTCACACTAGCGTCGTGTGACGTCCGTCTCAATGCGTCGTTTTGGAGAAAAAACGCATCCTGCAAAGTTGCCCGCAGGATGCGTTTTTTCTCCATAGACTTTCATTAGCGAAGCATTGCGACGGATTGCCGCACGTCGCATCCGTCATGCGACAGATGCGTCGTGTTTTGGCGGACCGTCGGCACAAAAAAACACTACATGTAACTTTTTTTGTGCATCGTGTCCGCCATTTCCGACCGCGCATGTGCGGCCGGAACTCTGCCCCCTCCTCCCCGGTCCTTACAATGGGGCATCGGATGCGTTGAAAAACTACATCCGCTGCCCCCGTTGTGCTTTTACTTCACAGCATGCGTCGGCCCGATGCACTGCGACGGGCCCGTACCGACGCTAATGTGAAAGTAGCCATATCCGGAAAGCCTCCTCTGTTATTGGACCACACCTTCTTCCATAACGCGCCACTTCTTCTGGGTTGGATCTTGGCTTTTTGGCACCTCCTCAAGGTTGTCACTCCAGTGGGATGGCCAGTTCGTCTTCACACCTTCAGACGTCCATTCCCACAATGAGTCAAACCTCCCCACTTCGGACCACCGCTGCCATCTTGGGACTCACGCTGCTGCCTGTCATTTTGGGATTGGTGTCACCGTCCGCTATATTGAAGCTTGTGCCACTATTTGCAATTTTGTTCACCTTTTAAAGTAGTAAGCTCTCCGTTTTTCTCGTTTGTAAGTGTCTGGCTCTGCTTGCAGCGCACTTGAAAGGGGGTACAAGACTGCTGCTGTGGGCTGGATCTAACTCCTCTTCACCCTGAAACCCCTCTTCTAAACGGGAATCTGACATGTGTGCTGTGGGCTTTGTTCTGTACTCACTTGTTGTTCGGGAGTCCTTGTTACCTCCTCGTTCTTGGGACTGGAAACAGCTGCACACACAGCAGGAGACATTTGGTCTGGTTCAACAGGTTCGGCATTACCTTGTAATTTGGATACATTCGACTGTGGCATACAGAATAAGACAGAGTCCCCTTCGGTTGGTGTTCTCTTTGCCCAGTATACTATCAGTTGTTTCCTCTGCTGTGTCTGAACTGTTTCCATCCCTGTGACCCAACCAACCTCTTCCACTTACGGGAGAAAGAGCCATGGAATCCGATGCCTCTTTTGGGCCCTATGTCCTGGACCGCCTCGGGATCTGCGGAAAACTTCATATCAATGCATCAGCTGACCTTGAACCTGTCACTCCTCACTGCCTGAGATTTCCCTACTCTCTCTTGTGACGGCATCTTCTTGAGCACTGCTCGCTCCTCTTAAACAACTGTACCTAGGAGGATCGCTGCTATAATGCTGCTTGTGGTCACAGCAAACATTGATCTGATTTATATTTATCTTTCCTTGATTCACTTCACTTGTTAACTGATAAAAATAAACTAACAACTCTTCTATATTTGAAAGGATTCTTACTTTATAGCATTTTTAATACTAAGTTTCATAAGGGTAGTCATAACCCAAATGCTATGTATGGACTCTACCCATGTTAAACTTTTGTTTTCAGGTGGTGTGGTATAGCTAACTTTCTGCTTTTTCACAAAGCCTCTCGTATCAATTTTTATGTAGTAAGGTCTCTAAGCATACAAAGTGTATGGATGGCATTTCAACAATATTCCAGATGTCTATTTCTCAAAAAAATCTATGAATTTTTGTTATTTTGTAAGTTAAATTTTACTCTTGTATGACGAAAATTGTCCTAGTGAGCAGAGGTGTCCAAAAGAGCAAGAGGGTTAACCCTTTAAATACCACAGTCAATTGTGACATCTACAGTTAGGTTCAAAAATATTTGGACAGTGACACAAGTTTTGGCATTTTACCAGTTTGCCAAAACATAGTCAAGATACCGTTACATAATCACTATGGGCTTAAATTACAGACTCTCTTTTGTATGTAGCTGCCTCTTTTTAAAGAGACCAAAGGTGATTGGATAATTACCTCAAAAGCTCTTTAATGGGCTCCATGGGCTATTCCTTCATTAATCCGTCATCAATTAAGTAAGCAAAACATCAGAAGCTGTTTAGAGTTGTGGCATTTGCATTTTGGGAATTGTTGCTGTCAACCCAAACATGTGGTCAAATGAGCCCTCAATGGAAGAGAAACTAGGCATCGTTTGGCTGAAAAAAAATAAGAAATCCATCAGAGACAAAGCAAAAATGTTAGGAGTGGATAAATTAACAGGTTGGTACATTCTGCAGAAAAAAGAGCGCAATGGTGAACTTGGACACTCAAAAAGGCCTGGATGTCCATAGAAGACAACAGTGGTGGATGATTGCAGAATTTTCCCAGGGTGAAGAAAAATCCATTTACAACATCCACCCAAGTGATGAACACTCTCCAGGAAATAGGTGTTTCAATGTCTACCATTAACCCCTTCATGACCTTGGGATTTTTTGTTTTTCCGTGTTCGTTTTTCGCTCCCCTTCTTCCCAGAGCCATAATTTTTTTATTTTTCCGTCAATTTGGCCATGTGAGGGCTTATTTTTTGCGGGACGAGTTGTACTTTTGAACAACATCATTGGTTTTAGCATGTCATCTACTTGCCAACGGGAAAGAAATTCCAAGTGCGGTGAAATTGCAAAAAAGTGCAGTCCCACACTTGTTTTTTGTTTGACTTTTTTGCTAGGTTCACTAAATGCTAAAACTGACCTGACATTATGATTCTCCAGGTCATTACGAGTTCATAGACACCTAACATCACTAGGTTATTTTTTATCTAAGTGGTGAAAAAAAATTCCAAACTTTGCTAAAAAAAAAAAAAAAATTGCGCCATTTTCTGATACTCGTAGCGTCTCCATTTTTCGTTATCTGAAGTCGGTTGAGGGCTTATTTTTTGCGTGCCGAGATGACGTTTTTAATGATAGCATTTCGGTGCAGATACGTTCTTTTGATCGCCTGTTATTGCATTTTAATGCAATGTCGCGGTGACCAAAAAAACGTAATTCTGGCATTTCGAATTTTTTTCCCAGTGCGCTGTTTAGCGATCAGGTTAATGCTTTTTTTTAAATGATAGATCGGGCGATTCTGAGCGCGGCGATACCAAATATGTGTAGATTTGATATTTTTTTTATGGATTTATTTTGATTGGGGTGAAAGGGGGGTGATTTAAACTTTTATATTTTTTTTATTTTTGTAACATTTTTTTCAACTTTTTTTTTTCACTTTTGCCATGCTTCAATAGCCTCCATGGGAGGCTAGAAGCAGGCACAACTCGATCGCCTCTGCTACATAGCAGCGATCTGCTGATCGCTGCTATGTAGCAAAAATGCAGGTGTGCTGTGAGCGCCGACCACAGGGTGGCGCTCACAGCCACCGGCGATCAGTAACCATAGAGGTCTCAAGGACCTCTATGGTTACAATGGAGACGCATCGCCGACCCCCGATCATGTGACGGGGGTCGGCGATGACGTCATTTCCGGCCGCCCGGCCGGATACGGTAGTTAAATGCCGCTGTCTGCGTTTGACAGCGGCATTTAACTAGTTTATAGGTGCGGGCAGATCGCGATTCTGCCCGCGCCTATTACGGGCACATGTCAGCTGTTCAAAACAGCTGACATGTCCCGGCTTTGGTGCGGGCTCACCGCGGAGCCCTGCATCAAAGCGGGACTTCTGACCTCGGACGTACTATCCCATCCGAGGTCAGAAAGGGGTTAAGAGAAGAAATAAAATCTGTAGGGAAACAGAGCACACCTGACCATAGGGTGCTTCCTTTATAAAATAGATCCAGGTAATACGCTCCCCTAAGCGAGTTGTGTAAGCACAACACCTGTGAAAGCTCAATAACGGTTGCTTCTGCCTGGTGGCTGAGGGATGGACTCCACCAGGACTGCAAAGGGCCCTGTAGTGCAGCAGGGTTGGTTCAGTGTGACAGACAGTGACCACAGGAAAAGTTCACAGCAAACGTGTTTAATGTCCACACTCACACAGTGTACAGCATACAGTATCCTCCGGATCGCAGCCGGGAAACAAAACAATCCATGGGAATCCGATTGCTGAGAGCGACGGCACCACTGTATAACACTGCAGGGTGCCAGGACTTTGTTCTGCTGGCTCTGTGTTAACTCACAAAGGCTGAGCTTCTGCAGAGCCTACTGCTCTGCAAGTTGCAAACTAACACACCCAGCCCTCTGCTGCAGGGGTCTTAATATTCAACCTGTGGCCGTAGGCCACATGGAAAACCCGATCGGGAAAGGAAACGGACCGTCCCGCTACCTTCCTGTAGTCCGTTTAAAAAATAAAAGCCCATGGCAGGTTCCCCTAAATCTGCCCTGGATAAATAGCTGGTCCAAGACTACACTTACCGTACTTTTATTCTGCATTGCAATGACAGATACGCCTGTGACTGCAATCCACTCTTGCGGCCACAATACGCTTCTGAGCGCATCCTGGGGGACACATAGCAACCTTCACAAATAGCACTGGTCGCTGCCTCCCAGGCACCTATATTGGGGTCCTCATCTGTCTTTGTCTGCTAGTGGCATCAGATGAATGTCCATTATGCCAGGTAACCCATTTCCTCAGCTCAAAGGGTTAAACTACTTGTAACTTATTCCGTCACCAATAATCTAATGCAATTACTTACACAGTACAACACCAGAGCTTTAAATATATGAAAATGTGATTGCAGCTAATGAGGGATTAACACTCGGTGGGAGATTGCGTTCCCAGGGATTATGGACTATTTCTTCTCTGCGTGCGCTCTTATAGCATTGGTGGATGGCTGAGTTATACTGACTGAGGCGTGAGGCTCCGTCTACCTCTGTGACGTACCCCTGTCCATGGGATATTCGAGGTATGCCACCGCAGGAACACGAACCTGTGCTGGAATCTGATCTGACACCTGCCTGTAATGTGACTTCCATTGTAATATGCTGGGGAGTGCGAAATATACAGGACGGACTGATGTCATGTCTCAAATGAGCTGTGTAAAAATAGAGCGCAGAGGCAATGTGTAAAGTAGGATATGTGGTGTGAAATCTTGATGAGATGTGATGGCAGCTTACAAGAGGCAATGTGACACCAGCCAAAATTAGATTGTCAAAAATAAAACCGCTGCATACAAATCAATGTGTGCGCGCTGCAAATCTGTCTTCTACATTTGTCATTTGGGTATATACACACCGCTGTATTAGACATTGCTATATGTATTCATGGAAATCTATTGTATTGAGTGACAAAATAACAATGAAATAACATTATGTTCTGCATCACACATTGGGATGACAGGAGTGCACACCAGATCCTCCCTCGCTACAACACAATTGAAACAGCCAATTTATACACCAATATCTAGCATGATCCAGAAGTTGTTTTCCTAATATATATTTTATATATACTGTATATATATATATATATATATATATATATATATTGCAGTTTTTCATCATATATTCCTGCTACGTAGCTTGGATGATCCATAACTAGTGATGGGCGAACCCATGGATGTTTGAGTCCAACGTGTAGTGCCAGACATCTAAAAAAAAAAGTTTGGTTCGTATACCAGAACGGTACCTGAATCCGGAACTTATTCAGTTGAATGGAGGGCTGAACATCCATTGTTGTCACGTAAGCCAGCAGCTGTAACACAGCGGTAAAAAGTTTACCTTCGGTCACAGGTTTCGGCTGATAAGAGAGTACTGCTCCTGTTAGCATACGCCTCCTGTCTCTAAAAACAGCTAAAGCAGGCGTCGCTGGTGAGAGTATTCATCAGCAGGTGCCTATGCTATAAATAAATAATAAAAAACTGGTGTGAGTTCCCCCCATTTTTGACAACCAGCCAATCTAAAGTAGACAGCTGGGAGCTGGTATTCAACGGCTGGTAAGGGGTCATGGATATTGTTCCCCCAGCTGCCCCAGAAAAGGCGCATTACTAGATGCATCAATTCTGACGCTTTGCCTGGCTCTTCCCACTTGCCCTGGTGCACTGGTTATTAATGGAGAGGCATCTATAAAGACACCCCCATTACTAACCTTATTGTTAGGTTGTATGAAATACACAGCCAGAATAAAGTCCTTTATTTGAAAGAAAGGCACAGACTCCTTTATTTGAAATAAAAAAGCACAGTTATACTCACCTTATGCCTATTCCACAGAAACCCTTATTACCTGTAAAAAAACCAGAAAATAATAAACATCCATGATATTCAACTTACACCTATTCCACCGATGCCCATATCCTTTGGAAAAAAAGAAAAATAATAAACAATCATATCCCTTGCCTGTCCAAAGTGAAGATTAGGAATATTGTCCCACAACAATCCGGATAATTTGGATAGAGGTTACATCAGTGAAGCGACCACTATCCCCTCCAGCCAGGGCACACAGACAGGAGCGTAATCGCTCCTGCAGAGTGTAAGCACTGAGCTGCCGCAAAAAAGTTTACCAGAGTTCAAATGTGATGAACCCCGTTCACCTCACTTACAGCACGGCTCGCTGGTGAAAGTTCTCACGTAGCAGTGCTGTAAGTTAGTTCACCGGGGTTCAGCTATGAATTTCGGTGAATTTTCTCACAGGAACTCAACGCTAGATACAGCAGGTGCAATTACGCTCCATTCAGTGAGTTCTGGCTGGTTGGGATAGTGGTCGCATTACTGAAGTGATTGCTATCCAAATCATCCGGATTGTCATGTGACAGTATGGATTATATTCACATCGGACAGGTGAGGGATATGGTTGTTTATTTTATTTTTTTTTTCCAGCAGACATGGGCATCGGTGGATTAGATGTAAGGTGACTATCCTGCTTGTTTGTTATTTTCTGTTTTTTTTTTACAGGTGACAAGGGCTTTAATGGAATAGGCGTAAGGTGAGTATAACTTTGTCTTATAAATACATGAGTAAAACAGGGGTGAAGAATATTGGAGATATAATTTCATGTCAATCACTTGTATCCTATTTGGCATGGGATTATACAACCCCATTTCTTTGTGCAGCTGTAACAGGACACCTAGCTCAGCAAGGGTCAAGCCTCAAAAGGCTGTGAGTGACAGATCTCACACCTTGAGCCAGCTAAGCTCACCACAAAAGGCATGCTTGCTATCTTTATACCATATGGTCTAACTACTATATTCAGACAGCTAGGACTTCATAAGGAGAATATGGACTTATTGTACATCATAGTCACACATGAGTAACTTTTTTGAGATCTCTGGAACAGGCTGAAATCCTTCCAGGATCTCGATCCGCTCTAGCAACCTTGGTTGGGGAGAAACGTAGAATTAATAGCAGTAGCCAGGTAGCAAAGCTATGTTTGGTCTCAATGCATAGCAGGGGCCTGGCCGGATCCAGTGGCTCCAAAACCTCCTCTCTAGGGCCGTCCATTAAGGACTTGTGACCCATCTTAGGTTTTGGAGCTTTTAGCTGCCATGGGAGGTAATTTAGGTTCAGTCCAGAGGGCAGAAGGGGAGTGAGCCAAAGGGGTGAAATGCTCATGTAAAGAATAGCCTATTGCTTTTTTTTCTGGGGAGGTCGCAACGCCATATCGTGTGTGGAGAAGTCAAGGAACAGAGGTCCCCACAAGCCTCCCATGTGGCAACCTCTTCCCGCAAGCCAGGGCTTTTATCTGACTGGTAACTGACTCTTATATTCTGCATACTTTGTCCTACCACTATTGTATTTGCTATCTGACCATTGTATTTGTATAACCATTGTGTATATGGTGTATTGTCTAGTGTTCCTGTAAGGCAATTAAATATATAATTTAACCTTTGATTGCTCTTTTATCTCTATCCACAAACCCCACACGTCCTTTTCTGGGCTTTACTTCCGATGCTACCGGGGCTGCTTTCTGGCCCGATCTAATCCTTGATAACGGTTTGATCTTATATCTAATGAGGAACTGGTTCATCAGACAGGGTGTTGGTTTTTATTTCAAATAAAGTATTTTATTCATGCTCTTTATTTCCAAACTTACCATAAAGTTAGTAATGGGAGCGTCTTATAGGGCATCTTCACACAGGAGAAGAAAATTCTCACAGTTCCCGCAGTTGAAAATTCTCACAGGTCACCCCGGTTCATTGTTCTGGCTCACAGTGATCTGCCGGTGAGAATGCACCTTCAGTGTCTGGTGATAACCTCTATGGCGTCACCGCTCGTCACTGAAGCTGCTCTCACAGCACCTCATTGTGTCTTTGTTTTTAGCCTCAACGGTCGCATCATGGCACCGTTCAGGTTGTAAACCAGTTAACGCAGAGATGGATTACGGTATGGAACAGTATTGCTAATCTTCACTTCGGACAGGTAGGGGATATGGTTGTTTATTATTTTCTGTTTTTTTACAGGGAACAAGGGTTTCAATGGAATAGGTATAAGGTGAGCATAATTCTGCTTTTTTAATTTCAAATGAAGGAGTCTGTGCTTTTCTTTCAATTAAAGGACTTTACTCTGTCTGTGCCTTTTTTTTTACAATCTAACTATGGGGTTAGTAATGAGGGTGTCTTTATAGACACCTCTCCATTATCAACCTGTCATCAGCTGACATCAACTCCACAACCATTATCCCACTTGCCAGTGCCCCAGGGCAAGTGGGAAAAGCCGGCAAAGCGCCAGAATTAGCGCATCTAATAGTGGGCTGTTATTTTTAGGCTGGGAGGGCAATATTCATGGCTCCTTACAAGCCTGCGAATACCAGCCCCCAGCTGTCTGCTTTAGCTTGGCTAGTTGCCAAAAATGGGGGGGACCCCATGCCGATTTTTAAAATTATTTATTTAAATAATTACAAAAAAAAGGATGTGGGGACCCCCCTATTCTTGATAACCAGCCATGATGAAGCTGACAGCTGGGGGTTGCAAGCCGCAGCTGTTAATTTTACTTGCACTGCTTATCAAAAATAGAAGAGACCCCACGTCATTTTTTAAATTTATTTATTTTTAACACAGGTATCGGGTGATGAATACTTCCATGAGCGGCGCTGGCTCTCGCTGTTATCAGTGACAGCAGGCATAGGCTGGTGTGTGTAGTACTTTCTCATCAGCTAACGCGTGTCATCAAAGGTAAACTTTTTACCGCCTGTCACAGCTGCTTGCTCAGAAGTCCATGTTCAGTGTCTGTGCTTGAACACTATGTGTTCAGTAGGGACCCGGAACTTTACTGTTCGGGTTTGCCCATCACTATCCATAACCTTGGAAATAATCTACTCTAATGTATTGATCCCTGCAAGGGAAATTATTATTTCAGTCAAGTAACATGAGATTAAGTCTGCTATTCACATGATTGACACTACAAAAACAGCATAACAGCTACGTACTCTTATTACATGAACTCAGAACAACTGGGAGTATCACTGTGATTTGTAGACAAGCAGCTGGAAGAATCCTGGATAGGAAGCGCTGAGATGGTTAATAGGTCCAATATATGGGTCCAGGTTTGTTAGGTATAAATAGATGAGGTGGGTGGAAGTAGTCATACCGATCCTCCAATACAGGAGGTGCAGCTGGTTTAATTAAAAGGGCAGCTGAGCTGTTCATTCCTTAACTGGGAGTAGAGGTGCAAACACCTGTGGTATTTGGGTCTGTGTATGCAAGGTGGAGGGCCTGTGAAAGTTTTTTTTAGATTTTGCAAGGTGCCAAGTATTGGACTTTGAATATTTAGCAACTGAACGGCTCTGTTTCTTATATTGCTGTAGGGACTCTTTGTTTTGTTATTACTTCCTGCTGGAAGTTTATGTAGTTAATAAACCTTCCTGTTTGGACAAGAAATTGTGTGCCTGTGTGAATGCTGCTACCAACTGCAACACCTAAAATTGGTGTTTTTGATTTGGCCACAGAATCCCAAGAAGCAGAGGTGATTGCTGGATAAAGTCTTTATGTCCTGGGTGAAGGCAGTGTCAGCACTGCAAACACAATTAGAAAGTATGGAGGAGCTTGTGAAGCAATTAGTCCAGGTGCAGTAGCAACAGATGCAGCAGCACCATCAGCAGAAAATGACTCTTGGAGGAAGCTGTCCGCGACACGGAGATGGCCTTTTCGTGAGGCGAACTGTATGGGTGGCTTTGCAGAAAATGACTCTTTAGTATGATATTGAGGCTTTCCTGACTGTATTTGAGAGGGTGGCAGACAGGGAGACACTATCCCCTGAGGAATGGACGGAGGGTTCTGGGGAACCACAGAAGGCGTAGTATAACCTCATCCTGCAAAATGCTAAGGAGTACGATAATCTGAAGGCAGAAATGATGGCATTTTTGGGTATAAGCCTGGCACCTCTGGCGCTACCAGAAGGACAAACCTCCCCTGTCAAGAGAGCATGAGTTCATCTTTCAGAGATAACCAGAAGAAAATGCCACCTCTGAGGGGAGCTCAAGGTCCCAGGAGGGGTCAGAGTCGGGATCAAGGGGTACATCTTTTAACATTGTCTTTTGGAGATGTTGTGCCCTGGGTCATATATCGGCCATTTGTCCTTTGACCTCAGAGCTGATGGACTTTAGCATGGGCTGGCCCTGCTCCTACTTCACCTACCCTGTCTGCTGCGCTGTTCCTCATCCTGGCGATTGACCTCAGGAATGCCAGGTGACTGTGAATGCTGTCCAAGTGACAGAACTTCTGGGCTTGGGGAGTTTGGCCCTGGTAAGGCCACACTTTTACATTTACCAGTCCCTTGGAAGCTGGTGGGTGTCAGGTGTATTCATTGAGATGCTAAGAACATTCTTGTGGCCTGGGTTGACATTGATATCCTTAGGCTATATATTTATAGCCTAAAATACAAAGGAAATGTTTAGCCCTTTTGGAGATCATTTCATCTTCAACTTACTGTTATTGTGAACAGTTAAGTAACTTTGATCAGGTGTGCCCAAACATTTACATGGCACTGTATAGATCTTGATGATGATGTTTCTGGCTATAAGAGCTGTGTTCACGCTGAGACCGCTTCATTATGGTCATCTGAATAAGGCCTGCCTGCATTTTAGAGATAGGAAATGCGTAAAACGTTTTTGAAATTCTATAGGAGGGAAATGGTGCTTCTGCCCTCTTTATATTCCACTTATATACATGAAGTTATAAATGTGTGGTACCCTTTAATTTATGCTACAGGAGCTGTCTCGTTCCAAGCAGTGTGTCGCCTTGCATCCTTGTTGACCAATCCTGTCCAGATACTTTCATTAGTCCACCTTAAATAAACATATTTGCTATAAAATAAATAATTCCACCTTCTATAAATAGTTTCTTGAAGGTTAGCATGCCCTTACTTTGTTTACCTAATGCCGATCCCTATTCACTGAATGGTCTGATCATCATACCAGGAGATAGGAAAAGCAGAAGGATAAACTCAGACTCTGTTCATGTGACAAGCTTGTGATGCATTACACTTCTCATAAACATGACATTAAATTCTGCATAGGCCTGTTTCAGTCTGACAAGCCATGGATTAATGTTACTGCGACTGTGTGGAGCCAGAAGACGGTAGCATCTGATTGCTCCTACTCCGGCGCTGACAAGAAGCACTTTTCCTTCATTTCAAATATGTTTAAAGGGAACCTGTCACCCCCAAAATCGATGGTGAGGTAAGCTCACCCCATAGTATATAGCACAACCTGCATAGCAGATAACACAGCCCACGTAGCAGTATACAGCACAGCCCACGTAGCAGTATACAGCACAGCCCACGTAGAAGTATACAGTACAGCCCACATAGCAGTATACAGAACAGCCCACGTAGCAATATACAGAACAGCCCACACAGCAGTATACAGCACAGCCCACACAGCAGTATACAGCACAGCCCACATAGTAGTATACAGCAGAGCCTACACAGTAGTATACAGCAGAACCCACACAGTAGTATACAGCAGAGCCCACACAGTAGTATACAGCAAAGCCCACACAGTATACAGCACAGCCCACACAGTAGTATACAGCACAGCCCACACAGTAGTATACAGCACTTCCCACATAGTAGTATACAGCACTGCCCACATAGTAGTATACAGCACAGCCCACACAGTAGTATGCAGCACTGCCCACATAGTAGTATATAGCACAGCCCACATAGTAGTATACAGCAGAGCCCACACAGTAGTATATAGCACAGCCCATATAATAGTATACAGCAGAGCCCACATAGTATATAGCAGAGCCCATGTAGTAGTATACAGCAGAGCCCACATACAAGTATACAACAGAGCCCACATAGTAGTATATAGCAGAGCCCACATAGTAGTATACAGCACTGCCCACATAGTAGTATACAGCACTGCCAACATAGTAGTATACAGCAGAGCCCACATAGTATACAGCACTGCCCACATAGTAGTATACAGCAGAGGCCACATAGTAGTATATAGCAGAGCCCACATAGTAGTATACAGCACAGCCCACATCTCTCCTCCCCCTCCTCTCCCCCCCGAGAATGGTCCCACAGTCCAGTAAAAAAAAAGAAACAATCCTCACCTCCCCTCGTGCCTGAGTTGCTCCCTGCTCCTGTCTCGGCGGCTGCCGCTGCACTGCCTGCGACACAGTGAGTGTGCGTGCACCCGCAGTGTCAGAGGCAGAGCGGGGAATGAAGGGAGAGGGAGCATCAGGTGACACTCTCTCCTCCATAATTGCATTCAACTGTACCGGCATCATAGACGCGGTATAGTTGAATGCGGCGCGGGGTGGTGGTGGGGGGGGGGGTGAGTCGGCGCGCAGCGGCCCACTACTAGCACCGGCCCTTCTGGCATTTGCCAGAACTGCCCGATGACCAGTCTGGCCCTGGCACAGTCTATGGAATAAATCCACAGTATGTGTAATTAGCACAGATATATACACAGCATAGGTTGTGTGTATGTGACATATTGTGTGTATATAGGATAGACTGTATGTATACATTAGACTGTGTGAATATAGCATAGATTCTATCTATATAGGATCGACTATACAGTATATATTTATTTTTATATTACATATACTATACAGTATATATTTATATTTATATTACATACAATGATGGCTGATGGAGCATGGGAAAGCTTTGCTAAAGGAGGAGCCGATGGACTGGTAGTCTAGTCACCGGGTCCTCCATCAGAAGTCATTTTATATCTAATAAGAGAGGGGACTATGTAATAAAAGAGGGCGCTGTGAATAACAAAAATAACAAGAATACACTATGTAAGAGACAGCACTGTACATAACAGCAGAAGAAGCTATATAATAAGGGAGGGCATCATATATAACTAGAGAGGATGGTATGTAATAAGGGACAGTGTTATACATAAAAAGAGGAAACTATGTAACTAAGGATGGTGTTATACATAATAAGTGAGTACTCTATACAATATGGCACTGTGCTATACGTAAGTGAGTACACTATCTACTAAGGGACTGTGCTATACATAAGTGAGTACACTTTACACTAAGGGACTGAGTTAGACATAATAATCGATAATAACATCTTCCTCCACTTCCCTCTGTTCCTAAATCCATTATAAATCCCCCTTCCTCCCATTCTAATCCCTCACACCCCTCATTGCCCTCCTCCCCCAGCATCTCATTATTTCACTCTCACCCACACCATGATTGCCCTCTTCACCTCCATCATTGCTTGCTCCCCACCACTCCATTATTTCTCATTCCACCACCTCCATCATTGCCTCCTCCTCCCCACAACTCATCATTGTCCTTTCCACCGCCATCATCACTGTCTTCTCCCCCACCACCCGCATCATTACCCATTCCATGACCTCCATCATTTCCTCCTCCATCACCATCCCCATCATTGCCCTTTCCACTGCCATCATCATTGTCTTCTCCCCCACCACCCCCATCATTACCCATTCCACGACCTCCATCATCTGTTCCTCCCCACAATCCTCATCATTACCCTTTCCACCACCACCATCATTTTCTTTTCCCCCACCACCCCATCATTACGCATTACACCGCCTCCATCATTTCCTCCTCCACACCACCCCCATTATTGCCCATACACTGCCTCCATCATTTCCTCCTCCCCACCACCCCCATTATTGCCCATTCGTCACTTCCATTATTTCCTCCTCCCCCACCACCCCCATTATTGTCCTTTCCACCACCCCCATCATTGCTTTGTCCCCCATCACCCCTATTATTGCCCTCTCCATCAATCCAGTCATTGCATTCTGCCCCATCACCCCCATAATTGCCTTCTCCGTCAACCCAATCATTGCCTTCTGCCCCATCACCCCCATCATTGCCTTCTCCTCCATCTACACACACACAGACACACACAGCACCATTCACCTCTCTGCATACATACACACACAACTCACCTCTGCGCACAATATCCTGAAGCCGCACCATCACCAGCAGCTTCCTGTCTCACACAGCCGCAGCGCTGAATAATTATGTCATTCAGCCGCTGCTGTGTGAGACAAGAAGCGCGGGCAGGAAGCAGAATGGATCCCTGCTCCGCTGCGTTTTTCTCTTGCAGGCAGTGCAGCTGCAGGGATTGCTCCCTGCCCGCCGCACATGAATTCAATCTGGCCAGGGGCCTGCCAGAGCCTCAGGGCCTCAGGGCTGGATAAACTGGCCAGATTACCCTCATTATTAGTCACCCTGCAGGGCCTCCCTGGAGCCTCTGGGCCCTGGTGCAGCCGCTCGGGTTGAACAGGTGATATGTCCGCTAATGCACACACTCCTGACTTTGGTCGGGGACTTGCAACTGTAATGCATCTGAAACTGGCCAAATGTTCATTTATTTAAAATAACATTTTCTTGATACCACTGCCCCAAGGCATCTAGCTGTTTTACTCGAACTGTGTTAGCACCATGCCGGATCCCTGCTCTCACAGACAAGGTCTCCGGCGTGTCACTTCACTCACCTGTGCTGCAGACAGTTCTTCCGTTCCCCATGCTCTGCATGCTTCCAGCCATTTCTCTAGCCATATCCTTAGGGCACGCACGCGTGCGTGCACTCCCGCCCTCTTAAAGGGTCACAGCATGCACTTGCTATTTTCTCCCCATCCAATGGCTGTGGGACACTTTGGATATATTGCTTCCTCCCCAATGGGGAGGTGCCTGAGCAACCTTTCGGTTTACAGTTTATTTTGTGAAAGGTTGCATACCAGTGCAAATCCTATTTGCTGCACCCTGGTGCAAATCCTGCCTGCTGCACTCTGACACAAACTCTGTCTGCTGCATTCTGATACAAGCTCTGCCTGCTGCTCAATCCAGTCTGTCCTTCTGGGTTCAGCTGCTGCACGACCATTGGTCTGTCCTGGAGTGGCACCTGGTGTTCATCGGGAGCCAAGTCTAAGCTCACCATCAGAGGTTCTAGTAAACAGTCTGGTGTTCACTTAGGCTAAGTTCACATTTGCGTATATGTGCACAGCATATCATCTGCATGCGCAAATGCATGCCAAAACAGATGCAAATGCATGTTTATGCAGCGTTTTTTATCTGCATCAGCTTGTTGAGGGAGGATCTAAAGTGATCCTTCACGGTTGACTCAGTGATTTCCAGATTAATCTACAGGGCGTTGCCGGCAACTGAAAATGACCAGACGGAGACTCGTGCCTCTGTGTGGGGGATCGAGCAGATCTCTGGGCCCCTGTTTATTGTCTGACTTTTCATAGTCATAGAAATTATACTTCAACCAATCAGCATAAGAACACGTTCACAGTTCTTAACCTATAAGAATACAGGAAAAACTTAACCCATGAGGATACAGGAAAAATGGAAACTACAGATATAGTCATGTCTTTTTGGCATAGAAAAACATATTAACAGATGCCTCAGTCTTGTATAGCGATACCCCCACGAGACTCTTATCTGGCTCACTCGAGTTAGAATACTCAAGGTCTTTATACCAATTATGAACCATACACTAGGAATAACAAAATGTTATCTTCGTGAGAAACCGGACAGTTATTTCATAGCAGCTGTAACCTTCTACCTAAGTAAATGACAGAATTTATCTTTAACCAACAACAAAATGGAGTCAAAGCACAAAATGGAGAATCATTCATAATTTGTTCCTTCACATTCCCCCCTAGATAAATTTTGTTAACTAATGTCCAGCATCAGAGGTACTATCCCAAGCTATAAGCTCGAGGGGTACTGGTCTTCACATGACTGGTGCCATGTTACCAGCCAAGGCTGTTGCGGCGTACCCGTCCCCCCTGTATACTAGAATTTATGAATAACAATTATTGATAACAGTGGTTGGGATCTTTTGAAGATAGCCATGCGCTTGGCTTCAACATCTTCATCAGGTAACTTTGTAAAATCGGTGTAGAGAAGAGCAGGGGTGGCAACGCTTTTGGTTTCATCATTAGTTGTCTTAGTGCAGAATTTCCTAATACATACAGAAATACACCAAAATACAAGTTTTAGTATTACATACATGACAAGGATAAAGGCAGCGATATGTAACAAACTTTGTAAGATTCCAGCTATCCAGCCGCAAGTCCCTCAAACCAATTGGCTGGATTAAGAAAGGAGAAGGTGTCTACCCACCAACTGTCCTTATTACAGTCATTGTCTTTATCATATTAATCTCTGAGTCTTTGAATATCTTCTAACTTATGTGAATACTGGCAGCCATCTTAAATACAGTTAAATTTGCATTAGCAAACATAAGGGGAAAAACTTATTGTTTCACAGCATAAGAATATATAAAAGTACAAAAGAGTATAAAGATATATATTTTCAACTTGACAACCCCCCCTAAACACTAAGTTTTTCCCTAAAAAGAAAGATCCTTCGAGACTGTCCATGTGATGGGGAAAGGGGAGGTGGATTTCTTCATCCAGACACCTCAGAAGCTCTCCCCTTGTGAGAGGCCTCCAGGCAGCTGAACCCTTCACTAGCTTCACATGGAGTTCTCCCGCTGTCCCTAAACTAAATCTCTTAGCATCATCTGAGAGTAAAGGGTATTGTCTAACTTCTTGAGGGGGACGTACTTGGGGATCTCCCCTGGATCAGTGCCATTATACTCTGGTGAGTCTACTTCTTGGTTGAGGAAGGTGCCAGTCGGAGTTGCCTCAGTGATAACCTTTTTATACAGGGGAATAACACAACAGAGGATTATTGATCCAACTACAAGAAGGGCAATCAGTACCAGACAAGCTTGTTGAAAGAATCCTTTGAGCCCACCCAACCAGCCGGAAAAGAAAGATGTGTCTACTCCAACATTTGTTTTTAATTCTGCTGCTAACCCATTTATCTTTTTAAGGGCTATCATGGTCTTTCCATTTACCCCAGAGTTCTGAGGGATATAGGTACAACATTCCTCTCCCACCATCCCACAGACTCCTCCTTTCTCAGCCAAAATCATATCAAGGGCTAGTCGGTTTTGGAGGGTCATTCTAGTGTTAGGGCTCAACTCCTCAACTATACCTTGGAAAGCATCACAGGTAAAATTGACAAACCTTTGTTCACTGTAATATATGTAATTGATCCAATCAACATTTTTATTAATCTGCACCTGTGGGATTATAGAAGCAAAGCTAGCATAGATCTAGTTCTGGGCTTTAAATTGGTCAGGCACCCCCCTTGGCACTCCAATGCCATCGACATATACTAATGGATCTTCTTCATAACTCATGTGGAGCTGATCAAGACTTCTCCTCTTTCTGGTATATTCATCAGGTGTCTCCGGATCCCAAGGTAAAATCTTGAACTGCATAGCTAGTTTAACAAGGGTACATTGACCTGTCCAGGCATTAGGCAACCTAGGACGGAGCTTACCATCTCCACATAACCAATAAATGTCGTACATATACTGTGTATGATTAGCTAGCAAGTCAGTATCCAGGGAACTGTTCTCTTTGCAGAAACCTGTCTCGAAGACCCCTACTGGTGTACCTGTAGTGTCGTGGGTATTATAGCAGGTATAATTATCAGCTAATACGGTTATCCCCCCTGGGACCTTTAGTTTAGGTGCTTCATGAATTAGTGGGACATAATCTGAGCAATCAGTGGGCTTTAAACCCTTCAACAGATTCATAACACAGGCAGTGGTATTAAGTATATCCAATATATCCCCAAATTTGATCATCTGGATAATCTGTGGCCCTAAGCAATTTATCCCACATTTGTGTAATCATAGGGTAAATGAAAATAGAACTGACAATTTTATTGGCTATACCCATCTGTACTATTAATCTTTCATGATATTGTACAAACTTATTATTCAAGAATGTTGTGGAATTTAGGCTGTCCCATTGGGTTATCAATATTATTAAATGGAAATACGAAAAACCAAAACATCATGTCCCCTTATTTGCCACTAGTCTGTTTGACCAGCTTGCACTGCGATACGTGGATCCACGAAGGCCTTCCTTCCAGCTTTACTGACATAGGAGTAATGAGGAGGACTTGGTAGGGACCGTCATACAAGGGTTCTAGTCCGTGTTTTCTGACATAGCTTTTCACGACCATAAAACCACCAGGCTTCAAATTATAACCAATATCGTTTTCTGCTGAATCTGGAAGGAAAGAAGAAACTAAAACATAGGTGTTAGCAACATTTTTACTAAGCTGAATAACATTTTGAACAGCACGGTCAGTTTCTTCTGACAACTACTGAGACTGAAAATTTACAACTGAGAACCTAGCACCAAACAATATCTCATATGGGGACAGGCCATGTTTTGCAATAGGGGTAGTACGAATATATAAGAGCCCTGGCCATGGAGCCGTAGTCTCCTGCATCATTTTGGTCAATTGTCCCCTCAGTGTGCCGTTCAGTCTCTTAACTTTCCCACTAGATTGTGGATGGTACGGAATATGGACAGCTACAGTGGATCCAAGCATTGTCAGAACTTCCTGATACACATGAGCCTTGGTCACTTTCAACAACTTCTGGAACACCATATCTGCATATAACTTCCATCACCAGTTTCTTTGCTGTGGTCTTTGCAGTCACGTTGGTAACGGGGAATGCTTCTGGCCAATTGGAGAACATATCGACAACCACCAGACAATATTCATACCTTCAGACTTAGGCAACATGATGTGGTCCACCTGGAGCCTTTGGAAAGGATAGTCGGGCTTAGCAAGATGCTTTGGGGGTACACGTTGAAGTTGACCGGGATTGCAGGTCTGACAGATACCTCGATGTGTGGGCCCATGCGCCCACGTGGCAATAGCAGGGTACATCCGCTTAGGGAGACACACAAGTTGGTCCTTTTTCCAGAGACCATTGTCCATACGTGCTCCATCAGCTTCCACTGCTTCACTTCTTCCTTTGGAAACATTCTCTGCATCGTCATTAAGCGGTCTCGCGGGGTCCGGCAGAAAACCTCAGTCTGGCATAGATCATCAGGTTCCTGTAGAGTCAGTGTTTCTTGTAACTGTTTACGCTGAGAGCGTGTGGTCACCATAGCTGGTATGGGCGGTTCAACGGGTAGAAGAGCAGCAGCTTTTGCTTGCATATCCGCAAAGGCGTTACCAACAGTCTGTGGACTGTTCCTAGGACCGTGCTCCTTAACTTTGATAATGGCCACCTGGGTAGGTAATTTGATTGGGTCCATAAGGGTTTTAACAGCTTCAGCATTCTTCACTGGAGTCCCGGCAGTAGTAACAAACCCTCGATTGGCCCATAGGGCTCCGAAATCATGAGCAATACCAAATGCATACTGTGAGTCCGTGTATATATTAGCCCGCCTGTCTTTGGACAGAACACATGCAGTAGACAGATCCTGAAGTTCTGCCTCTTGTCCTGACAGGGAGGGAGGGAGGGAGTGCAGCTCCGTGCAATACAGTATCTTCTGTAGTAACAGCTTATCCAGTGTGGAATCTGCCAAAATCATCACCATATCTTGAACAGTCATTCAGGGCATTGTAGAGAGGTAGCATTATGCGGGATGCGTCCGGTATCCACTAACAACAATAAGTACATAGTCCAAGAAAACGCTGGAGCTCAGTCTCATCCTTTGTAGCTGACGGCTATTTTTCTTTCTTCTGTGAGGTGTCTGGCACCCTGAAGGAGACAGTGACCCAAAAATATCACTTGACCAAGGCAGAACCGAAGTTTCGAGGCCGAAACCCGACAGTTCAGATCTGCCAGATACTTGCGAAAACTAACAGTGGCAACAATGGCTTCCTGCTCTGTCTGTGCACACAACAAAAAACAAAAAATTACCCACATACTGAAGCAGCGTGACATAAGGATATTCTAACTGCCAGGGTTAGAGACACTATCCCAACCCCCCCCCCCCCGCTTTTTTTTTTTAAACTGATGGGGAAAGGGCATATAAGATACACTTCTCATTATGCTCATCTGCATAGGGGTTATATAACGTAAATACCATTTGACCATCATCTTGAAATTATATTCTGGAGCGGAACTGTGATAATAAATCTGTCCCCAGTAAATTTACCGGACATGAGGGAGAGATTACAAACTGAGCAGTAACTTCAGGGAAAGGTCCCACAGGGATAGGTTTTGTAAGAGTATGTTCATTGGGTCTGCCATCTACTCCAATTGAAACAAGCTCTTGATCCGAGAATTGAATAGGGATATCCGTAGGTACATCTGATGACTTGATTATAGAGTTGGCCGCCCCAGTGTCTACCATAAACTTAACAAGAGTGTCCCCAACAGGAAGCGTGACAGATGAGCATGCCCCAGGTTTGGTGGAGGACATTGTGATGGCAGACCCTGGTTGGCCACCCCTTCAGTATGGGCGATTATCAGGATTTTGAGATTGTCCGTAACTAGAGTATCCCCTAGGGTTTCCAGTATTCAGATTGCGACTGGAAGGGGGAACTTGAGGGTAGCATCTGTCAGCAGGGGTGTGACAATCTCTCTGAAAGTGACCGAGTCGGCCACAGCGCCAGCACTGCAAGCGAGAACTGGTGCGGCGGGGCTGGGGAGCGAGATTCCCAGACATAGGGTTAAAATAGATATTTGAGCGTAAGACTGGATTTGTGTAAGGGAGGGGGGCTGGAGCTGAAGTCTTCTGCTTGGGCCACTAATAAGGAACGAGCTGGGAGCTGTGTCCTTGCAGCTGTGGGGGGGGGGGGGCTGAGAGCGGGGGGCGGCTAGAGAGCGCCGCTGCTGATACAGAATGGGTTAAGTTCTTCTGGAAACTTTGTACTACTTTTTTTTTTTTTCAATGCATCGTCCAGAATGGAAGTCTCATTATCAGGTCTCATTGACATTATTGCCTCTTTCAATTCAGATTTAAGGCCGGACATCAAAGCTACTGCAAAAAGGTGTGGATGGGCTTTATTATACAGTGAAAACCCCAAATCTTTAAGTACTACCATAAGACGCCCATAGAACTTCTCGGCACTCTCCCCCTTGTCCTGTGTGACATCTGTGAGGGAGGTAGCGTGGTCCGCTCGTCTATCTTGTGCCCAAACCTTTAAAGCATTACAGAAATCAACATCACTCTCAAAGGTTCCCCCTCAATAATTGGAAAATACCCCTCCCCAGCCTTCACATGGAGTAAGTGTAACAGATCTCTCCAGGGAGTGGAATAAATCTCTCGATTCGCTGCTATTTGTCTATAGAAAACCATGGGGGATATTTCTGAATCGGGTAACTAAAGTAGGAGGGGGTGGATACTCATAACCACTAGCAATACTAAGCATACCAGGGACTGGTGCTGGCGGTGGCTGATAATAAGTGCCGTCAGCGTTTAGCAAGGGAAAGGTGGGGGCTACAACTCCGGGTCTTTTTGCTCCACAATTGTAACAGAACTCTCTTCACTGAGAATTAGTAACTCCGCATACATCACAAATCCACCCAGCAGGATTATAGGGTGGGGGTGCACTAAGTTTTGACAACCCAGGATATATTGGTGCTTTGGGATTGAGGGGCACGGAGCTTACAGTCGGGAGGAGAGGCTTGATTTCCTGGGGAGGGACCATATCATCTAACAGGGAGCCCCCCTGTTTCAGATTATTATTTTTTAATTATTTGGCTTTCTAACACATTACCCTCAATCACTTTCTCAATTCCTTCCTGCACCACAAAACATTCAGCCACTTTCTCAGTCTTTGTCATAGTAGTAGACAGCTTCCCTTTTTCAACGTAACAAAAACAAATCCGAATTCACTTTCTCTGTTAATCCTTAATTTGCTATATATCAACCACTCAACTTGAAGCAGATAAATCTTTTACCAATCTTTTAATTACACTGATAACCAAACTATCATACAAGTTCCTTCTAAAACAAGACACCATATTTTACTTTAAACTTACAATAATTCTTACTACACAAGGAGAGGATGCAGCGACTCGACCCCTCCATACCAGAAACACAGAACTGATAAGAACATCACAGCATTCCTCAGCACAGAAAGCAGAAAGACACAGCGCAGTTGTTTGACCCCCTCCCATCGGGAAATTTACACAGAAACAGAATACAGCAGTTCTCAGACTTAATTAATTTCTACAAAACCTTCATCACACAATTCATATGCCAGAACACCTTAGAAAAACCAATGATTGAGAATATTTTCCTCATCTTTGGGCTAACAGTATCAGATTCAACACACAAATTCAAAGTCTTCTCTTACTTCCATGGAAACATGATTCTCCTTTAGAGCTAAATATCCTTACCTAGTTGTGCACAATACCGAGAGGCCTTTACGGTTTGTTCCACTGGGTCTCTCTGTCCCCCACTGGGACAACCCAAAAACGCGGTACTCCGTGAAAGGAGGAGGGAGTCTTAAACTTCCCTCCGAATACCTCTGGATATATATATATTGTATACTTCTATATATTCCTGAGTTATGTATCCTACCCAATCTTCGATCACCTCACCGCGCCTGATTCTAACAATGATCAGGAATTCAGGATATTTTGACTATAAAGAGAATTACATCACTGGTCAATCCGGGGTGTCCGTCCCTTATGAGGTACGGTTCGAGCACTGGGCTCCCAACGGAACTACACCTCTATATGATTCCACCCAAAAATCACCCACCATCGGGGACAAACCTCAGATCCTCTTTGCAGCAACAAACACAGGAAAACCACACCAAACGGTCAGTCTGGACAGTATAACTGCCAATTTACCATGGTTGTTGTGGGGGATGATCAGTCCCAATTTTCCAGTGCCCGTGTCCGCTCTGAGGGTCCTTTGTCTGGTTGTCCTCCAGGGGGCAGAGGCGATCCTGGTTGGGGCCCCACGTTTCGGGCGCCAAGCTGTTGAGGGAGGATCTAAAGTGATCCTTCACGGTTGACTCAGTGATTTCCAGATTAATCTACAGGGCGTTGCCGGCAACTGAAAATGACCAGACGGAGACTTGTGCCTCTGTGTGGGGGATCGAGCAGATCTCTGGGCCCCTGTTTATTGTCTGACTTTTCATAGTCATAGAAATTATACTTCAACCAATCAGCATAAGAACACGTTCACAGTTCTTAACCTATAAGAATACAGGAAAAACTTAACCCATGAGGATACAGGAAAAATGGAAACTACAGATATAGTCATGTCTTTTTGGCATAGAAAAACATATTAACAGATGCCTCAGTCTTGTATAGCGATACCCCCACGAGTCTCTTATCTGGCTCACTCGAGTTAGAATACTCAAGGTCTTTATACCAATTATGAACCATAGACTAGCTGAATAACAAAATGTTATCTTCGTGAGAAACAGGACAGTTATTTCAGAGCAGCTGTAACCTTCTACCTAAGTAAATAACAGAATTTATCTTTAACCAACAACAAAATGGAGTCAAAGCACAAAATGGAGAATCTTTCATAATTTGTTCCTTCACAAGCTTACGCATGAAGGCAAAAAAAAATGCTGCGTGTGCATGCGTTTTTGCCTTCGTTTGAGTTGTTTATGCACATGCGTACGATATTTTCATGTCTCAATGGGCGTGTCTCAAAACAGTTCCTGAACATGCACAGTCCGAAGTATGCAAGCGCATAGAACGCAGGCATACGCATGTCCTTGCGTACCAATGCGTTCCCATAGACAGTAATGCGTTTCTTTGATGCACTCAACCATCCGCATTCGCATGGCTGCGCATAATTGACGCCTCAAAAAATGCATCATGTTGTGTTCGCCGGACGCCGCCTCACAGAGCGAAACGATGCATGCAAACACATGTCCCTGCGCACACCATGTTAAAGATATGTCCGCGTGACGCATGCGGATCTATGCGGCTGAAACGCTGCACACATACGCAAATGTGAACCTGGCCTTAGTTACATCCCCCCAGGTTCTCCGCGGTCCGTGGTACAGTGGTTCCACAAACCACGTCCGTGACAAACTGGAGATCAAATGATACCAAAGATCCATATTGTAGGCACCAAACAGCATGAATAAGGCAACGTTCAGTAGTAAGTGCTAAGATGTATATGGCTCTGTTTTGCACCTGCATTTTACCATGTCGTTTCTCTGTTCTATTTAGTTAAAGAAATAGAGACACATAACCAATATCAAACAGACCCCATTATAATTAATGGAGGCTCTCGGCTTCCATTTGTATATTCGTTAATTATGTATCGGATCCGTATTCCTCATGAATCGAGCTTCTTTATTCCTAAAAGGAAACAGAAGTATAGAATCAAAAACCGCAGGTGCCTGAGCCATAGCGGACTGCTGACATACCTCTGCCATATGCCACTCGGACTTCAACAATATTTAATACTCTTAATGGCTCTTCATTTTTTCCTTGGCAATAATCTGTCACTTCTTTTAAATGGTTAAAATTAAACAGTGAAGTATAAAGTTACAACTTCAAGCTTCTCGACAAATAAACACAACTAGAATACAAGCAGAATGTTTCTGCTAGAAACAGCCAATAAATGGGCTCAACATGCAATTTTTGCTACTGATTTTGCACAATATTTAAAATTGAACTTTTTTTTTTCAGGAATAGGAAATTCAGTTCTATGAACTGAGTTCTTTTATAATGCCGGATCAAGATGAGAAAGGGAAAAAAACGGAAAAAGTTTCTGAAAAGAAAAATCAAGGAGCAGCTTCAAGGTTTGTAATTTTTATAGTTAAATCATTTTTCTCACAGGATTGTGAGTTACGCACTTAACGTTGTGCTGTTTCATTCACTCTTCACTTTGGCTCAAAAACCTGCACTGGTGTTTTTCCAAAAAAACATTGTATGTGCAGCAACCCTTATACTTGGCCTTTTCTTCTTTTTACATACGGAATCTGTTTTTGTCTTTGAAAGTAATATTCCTTTCTACATATTTATGTTACAGTACGTAAGCTTCAACCATAGTAAATAGTGGGGGACATGGTTGAGTAAATCTTCTGTGCAGAAAGAGCTGCTGAGTATTGCAACCTTTCGACCTCATTTTATTTTTGGGAGCTAAGTACGTGTATACATACAGTGACATGTAAATGTTTGGGCACCCGTGGTCAATATTACTGTTATTGTGAACAGTTAAGCAAGTTGAAGATTGTAGAAATGTTTGCAAATTTATTAAAAAAGAAAAACGGAAATATCACACGGTCATAAGTATTCAGACCCCTTGCTCAGGCACTCATATTTAAGTCACATGCTGTTCATTCCATGTGATCCTCCTTGAGATGGTTCTTCTCCTTCATTGGAGTCCGGCTGTGTTTTATTAAACTGATAGGACTTGATGTGGAAAGGCACACACCTGTCTATATGAGACCTCACAGCTCACAGTTCATGTGAGACCAAATGAGAATCATGAGGCCAAAGGAACTGGCCAAGGAGCTCAGAGACAGAATTGTGGCAAGGCACAGATCTGGCCAAGATTACAACAGAATCTCTGCAGTACTCAAGGTTCCTAAGAGCACAGTGGCCTCCATAATCCTTTACCCCCAAGGGTGGTTTGCATGTTAATGACCAGGCCAGTTTTTACAATTCTGACCACTGTCCCTTTATGAAGTTATAACTATGGAAGGCTTCAATGGATCCTGGTGATTCTGACATTGTTTTCTCGTGATATCTTGTACTTCATGACAGTGTTAACATTTCTTTGATGTGACTTGGGTTTATTTGTGGAAAAAACGGAAATTTGGCGAAAATGTCACAATTTTCCAACTTTGAATTTTCATGCTTTTCATACTTAATACGTAACATTTCCCACATGTTTACTTTACATAAGCACAATTTTGGAACTACATTTTTTTTAGTTAGGGAGTTATAAGGGTTAAAAGTTGACCAGCATTTTTACTTTTTTTTTAAATTACTTTAGATCCAAATTTTTTTATTTTCCCAAGGGTAACAGGAGAAATTGTCTGGAATTGAGATCGGACGCCATGTCGCCTTTGGTGAGCCCCTTATGTCCTTAAACAGTGGAAACCCCCCACAAGGGACCCCATTGGGAAACTACACCCCCAGGGAACTTATCTAAATGTGTCGTGAGAACTTTGAATCCCCAGGTGTTTCACTAAAGTTTATAACGTCTGGGTGTGAAAATAAAAAAATCATATTTTCCAGGACGTCATCCTGACAGCACCCTGGAGGACGTCCTCCTCCCCTTGCTGGGACAGGAAACACACGAGTTTAAAAGGCCAAGTCCCACCCACAGTCCTCAGTGTTTTTCCTGTCCCTGCAAGGAAGGGACGCACGAGTGAGAGCAGGACTTACCGGAGCTCAGGGGGATCGTGCGGCTTGCCAATACCCTTCCCCCTGTCAAGAGGCTCAGGGCAGAAACCCTCCGGTGGGGGGTCCCTCTGCTCCAAAGACCAGGAGTGGACGAAGCTCCTGGTGGCAGCCGCTCCTCCCGGTGGGAGGCTCTCGGCTGCGGACGCTATCCACGCGGTGCGCGGCCATCCTGGGCAGCGTGGTATCCAGAACGGCGTCTCCCGGCAGGAAGTCGTCAGAACGCGTCACTTCCGGTCCGTCGGCATTTCGTTACCGCTATTTCCGGTAACGCTGTATGCGCGGGGGAAAGCGTGCAGTGAATCGCACAGCGGCAGAAGCGCTCCTGATCTGGCTCTGAGAGCTGCGGGGACCTGCTACCCTCATCATGGAAGCAAGTACTCCAACCGAGGAGGGGGTAAGTGCGCATGGCGCAAGTTCCCCTATCTATATGCAGAAGCAGGCTCACCCCAGTGCTTATCCCTTCTTATGTCATTTAAGGATAAGGGAAACCCCGCGGGTCCTCCTGTTCAGATTAAGAAATCCGGCAAGGCATCTGGGAAATCTGTTAGATGTCCCCTTTGTAATATGAAGCTCCCGGACTCCCATGGGAAATCTTTATGTGGGGACTGCACAGCTAAGGTCGTAAGGGACGAACAACCCACATTGCTGGCTGAGATGAGATCCCTTATACGTGAAGAAGTACAAGCTTCTTTGTCTACCATGGTGCAGAAATCCAGTCCTATCCCCACCCGTAAGCGGGCCAGACGGGAGCAGGACTTAAGAGAACAGGAGGTTACTTCTGAGGACAAGTCTAACTCAGAGGACTTCGTCTCAGAGGAAGAGGGAGAGCTTCCGTCAGGAAGCCAGGATTACCAAAGAAAATACCTCTTCCAGGCAGAAGACACAAATGATCTGGTGCAGGCGGTGCGATGCACTATGCAAATAGAGGAGACATCTAAACCACAAACCAGGCAGGACTTGATGTTTGGTGGACTTATGTCACGTCAGCAGACAGTATTTCCGGTTAGCGAGCACATTAAGGCCATGATTCTGGAAGAATGGAAAGAGGCAGAACGCCGGCTGGTGTTATCCAAGGACTTTAAGGCTCGTCTACCTTATGAGCCGGAGGACATAAAACTATGGGATGAAGTTCCCAAAATTGACGTTCCTGTGGCAAAGGTGGCCAAGAAAACGGCCATACCTTTTGAGGACTCATCAAACCTGCGTGATCCTATGGATAGGAAAGCCGACATATTGTTAAAAAGAGCCTGGGAATCTTCTGCGGCTCTAATAAAAACAAATATAGCGGCTACTTCGGTGGCTCGGTCTATGTATCTATGGATGGGTCAATTGGAGGAACACCTATCCAATAAGACCCCGAGATCTGAAATCATAAATTCCCTCCCTATGATGAAATCTGCCACGGCTTATCTGTCTGATATGACTGCTGAGTCAGTCAGGTTTTCGGCCACATGCAGTTCCTTATCTAACGCGGCTAGGAGGGCGGTCTGGCTAAGGTCCTGGTCGGGGGATAATGCTTCCAAATCTAAACTTTGTTCAATTCCCTTCTCAGGTGAAAGGGTTTTTGGACCCTCCCTGGATACCATTTTGGAGTCAGCCTCCGACAAAAAGAAGGGGTTTCCAGAGGAGAAAACTAAGAAGCCCCAGTCCTTTCGGAGAGGATTCCCCTTCAGAAGGCAGTCTGAGTTTCGAGGAGGCAGATCCAGTAGAGGATCTTATAGGGGCTCCCGTAGCCAGGGCAATAGAAACAGAGGTTTCTTCTTCAGCCCTTCCTCAAAATCTAAATCGCAATGACGCCAGTCTCATAGGGGGTCGACTCCGCCAATTTTCGCACAATTGGGCTCGGATCACTCAAAATCAGTGGGTCCTTGGACCATCTCAGAAGGTTACAGTATAGAGCTCTACTCCCCCCCACCAGACAGATTCATCAGTCCTACGGTAGTACCACGAGACTCTCCCATGTTGACAGACCTGATGGAAATGCTCTCCTCAGAGGTCATAGTTCTGGTACCATCTCCGGAAATAGGCTTGGGTCATTACTCCTCCCTTTTTTCCATAATGAAACCGTCCGGCGAATCTCGCACTATAATAAATCTGAAACCTCTAAATGCCTGGGTCAGGTACAAGAGGTTTCGTATGGAATCCATCCGTTCGGCAATACTCCTAATAGATCAGAATGCTGTGATGTGCACTCTAGATCTAATGAGTGCCTATTATCAGGTTCCCGTCCACCCTTCTTCTCAGAGGCTTCTGAGGTTTGCGGTACTCCTGCCGTCCGGGACCTGTCACTTCCAGTTTCAGTGCCTTCCATTTGGTCTTGCCTCAGCACCTCGTATCTTCACAAAACTGGTGTTGGAGATTGTCGCTTTCCTAAGAAATCAAGGGATCAGAATAATCCCTTATCTCGACGACTTTCTCCTGGTGGCAAGAACGCCAGAAATTCTATCAGACCACAGGAACCGAACTATTTCAGTGATGGAAGAACTTGGTTGGGTCATAAATTGGCGGAAATCCGATTTGACTCCAGAGTGCATGAAGACGTTTCTGGGAGTACGTCTGGATTCAAGGAACAGAATATCCCTCTTACCCGAGTCCAAGCTGATTGCAGTGCAGTCTCAGGTTTGGCTCCTGCTGGAGCACAGGGTGACGACAAGGACGGCCATGCGAGTCCTCGGCCTGATGACGGCCTGTATTCCGTGTGTGAGATGGGCTCAGTTCCATTCAAGACCACTACAGAAATTGATTCTTTCCAGATGGGACAGGAGTCTGTCTTCTCTGGACAGTACTTTACACCTATCACATTGTGTAAGAAGGTCTCTCCTCTGGTGGACAAAGCCAGAGGAATTAAGAAAAGGAGTATTATGGTCCGCAGATCCATACGTAGTAGTTACTACAGATGCCAGCGCTTGGGGCTGGGGAGCTCACCTAGAAGACAGGATCCTTCAGGGGAGATGGCCGGAAGACGTCATCCTCAGCTCCTCCAACTTCAAAGAACTATACGCGGTCTGGGAAGCTTTGAGAAGGAACCGACACATCCTGGAAAATCGTCATGTCAGGATAATGTCCGACAATGTGACAACAGTCTCTTTTCTGAAACATCAAGGAGGTGCGAAACACCATGCGCTTCAGGAACTGACAGAGAAGATATTTCGTTGGGCAGAAGGATCGGTCCTTTCTATTTCAGCGGTTCACCTAGAAGGCTCCCAGAACGTTATAGCAGACTATCTCAGCAGAAGGGAGGTGTCTGCAACAGAGTGGGAACTCAACCAGGACGTTTTCCAGGACTTATGTCTTCGCTGGGGAACCCCCTGTATAGACCTATTCGCAAGCAGGAGAAATTCGAAGGTCTCAAAATTCTTCTCTCTGAACCCGCGGGATCTTCCAGAAGGAATAGATGCTCTGAGCCAGGATTGGACGGAACCTCTCTCGTATGCATTTCCCCCTCTGGCGTTGGTTCCGGCTACTCTCAGAAAGATCAAGGGGGATCGAGCTCTCGTCATATTGATCGTTCCATACTGGCCAAGAAGGAGTTGGTTTTCCCTTCTACTAGAGCTAGCAATCGAGAATCCAGTAGAGCTCCCTCTCAGAGCGGATATAATCCACCAGGGTCTGGTATTCCACCCAAACCCAGAGAAGCTCCATCTCTCGGCATGGATCCTGAAGGGTCCATCTTGAAGGCTAAGGGTCTATCAAGCCAAGTAATATCTACTATGAAGTCTAGTAGGAAGCCTGTTACGTCAGCAATTTACTTGAAAATTTGGAGACGGTTCTGTCTGGAGGGTGGCAGGTCTGAGGTTACGGCAGGCACTCCCGACTTACCCAGAATTTTAGATTTCTTGCAGGCTGGGTTTGACAAAGGTCTTAAACCAAGCACATTGAAGGTGCAGATCTCGGCACTTAGTTCTTTCCTCGACTATCCCCTAGCGTCACACCCGTGGATAGTTAGATTCATCAGAGCTACCCAGAGGTTGCGCCCCACTATCAGACATATGTCTCCTTCTTGGGACCTTAACTTGGTCCTCAGATTTCTCTGCAAAGACCTCTATGCGTCAGTGGATAATATGCTCATTTCCATTCTTACACGTAAAACGGCGTTTCTTGTAGCAGTGACTACGGCTAAAAGAGTGGGGGAAATTCAGGCCCTGTGTACTAGGGACCCATACCCCATACCTTCAAATTAGAGAGGATTGTATAATTCTTAAACTCGACCCCTTCTTTATTCCAAAAGTAGGAACATATAAAAATAGAAATCAAGAGATTGTGTTACCATCTTTCTGCAATAACCCTGCTAATGCTAAAGAAAAAGTCCTTCATTCTCTGGATGTCAGGCAGGCAGTTCTTGACTACCTGGCAGCCACCAACACTTGGCGCATCGACCCAAACCTATTCATTTTGTATGGGGGCAAAAATAGGTGTAAAAAGGCCTCTAAGGCCTCTATTGCTCGGTGGATCACGTCTGTGATCTCTGAGGCCTATCAATCTGAAGGGCTCTCTCCTCCGGAGGGTCTCCATGTACATTCGACTAGAGGGATAGCTACTTCTTGGGCAGAGAGGGCAGGTGCCTCTCTAGAACAGATTTGTAAGGCCGCGACATGGGCTAGTGCCAATACCTTTTGCAAACACTATAAACTTGATGTTTTGTCTGGTCAGCATACTGCATTTGGGCGAAAGGTTCTCCAAGCGGTTATCCCACCCTGAGGAGGTGCTTTGGTACTCTCCAGGGTGCTGTCAGGATGACGTCCTGGAAAATAGGTATTAAGCTTACCGTTAATTATGTTTCCAGGAGTCCATCCTGACAGCACGGGTAGTTCCCTCCCTGTATTATTATATGATGCATGGTATTCTAGCATGTTTGTAACCTATTCCTAGCATATGATGTAATATGTTCCTGGTTATAATGTGATATGTTTGCTACCATTAAACAAAGATTTTTTCTGCATTTCCTTGAGGCGGTTCTTGTTACAACACTGAGGACTGTGGGTGGGACTTGGCCTTTTAAACTCGTGTGTTTCCTGTCCCAGCAAGGGGAGGAGGACGTCCTCCAGGGTGCTGTCAGGATGGACTCCTGGAAACATAATTAACGGTAAGCTTAATACCTATTTTTTTCCACAAACATCATCTTTTAGTCCCCAATTTTTTATTTTCCCAAGGGTAACAGGAGAAACTGGACCCCAAAAGTTGTTATCCAATTTGTCCTTAGTACGCTGATACCCCAGAGCTCGGAAGGGAATTAGCACCGTTTGACTTTTTCAACGCAGAATTGGCTGGAATGGAAATCAGACACCATGTCACATTTGGAGAGCCCCTTATGTGCTTAAACAGCCCCAATTCCAACTCCAACCCTAACCCCAACACACCCCTAACTCTAATCCCAACCATAACCCTAACCACAAACCTAACCCTTACACTAATCCCAACCCTAATCCCAACCCGAACCCTAATCCCAACCATAACCGTAATCCTCACTTTAGCTCCAACCCTAACCCTAACCCTAATGGGAAAATGGAAATAAATACATTTTTTTAATTTTATTATTTTTCCCTTACTAAAGGCGTGATAAATGGGGGTTTGATTTACTATTTATCGCGGGTTTTTATAGCGGATTTTTATGTGTGGCAGCTGTTGCACACTGAAAGACACTTTTTATTGCAAAAAATAGTTTTTGCATCACCACATTTTGAGAGCTATAATTTTTCCATATTTCGGCCCACAGAGTCATGTGAGGTCTTATTTTTTGCAGGATGAGATGACATTTTTATTGGTACCATTTTCGGACACTTAACATTTTTTTATCGATTTTTGTGCGGCAGAATGAACAAAAACCAGCAATTCATGAATTTCTTTTTTTTTTTTTTGGGGGGGGGGCATTTTTACTGTTTTGCGTCTGGTAAATTTGATTAGGCAGTTTTATTCTTTGGGTCATTATGATGACAGCGATACCTCATTTATGTCTTTTTTTATGTTTTGGCGCTTTTATATAATAAAAATTATTTTATATAAAAAATAATTATTTTTGCATAGTGTTTTTCTGAGAACTAGAACTTTTGTATTTTTCCAGTGATGGAGCTATATGGCAGCTTGTTTTTTGCGGGACAAGATGACGTTTTCAGCGGTACCACGTTTATTTATATCCGCCTTTTTGATCGTGTGTTATTCCACTTTTTGTTTGGGGGTATGACGATAAAGCATTTTTTTATAATGGTGTTCACTAAAGGGGTTAACTAGTGGGACAGGTTTATAGGTTGGGTTGTTATGGACGCGGCGATACTAAATATGTGTACTTTTATTGTTTATATTTTTTTATTCATATATTTATTGATGGAATAAATATTGATTTTTATTATTTTTTATTTTTTTAAATATATTTACAATTATTAATTTAAAAAAAAAACATTCTAAGGCTATGTGCACACATTCAGGATTTTTCGTGTTTTTTTTCATGTTTTTTCAGCCGCTTTCCTCGGAAAAAATGCTTAAAAAACGCATACATAAGCATTCCATCATTTTTAATGCATTCTGCAATTTTTGTGCACATGATGCGTTTTTTTCCACGAAAAAAATGCATCGCGGTAAAAAACGCAGCATGTTCATTAATTTTGTGTATTTTTTGCGCTTTTGTCGCTATTTAATGCATTGGGAAGTTCTGGAAAAAAACGCACAAAAAACGCAAGCGGATTTCTTGCAGAAAATGTCTGGTTTTGTTCAGGAAATTTCTGCAAGAAATCCTGACGTGTGCACATAGCCTAACTTTTACACTTTGTCCCACTATGGGACATTCTTTTTGTGCAGGCTGATCGCTTATATGGCATGCACATCTACATGCCATATAACCTGTGTAAGACTCATGCTGGTGTGGTAGTTGGAGGCAGGTATATCTCGCCCAGGTGTTTGTCCTATGTGAATTAGGCCCCTCAGTATCTTCAGGGTGCTAATGGGTTAATGATTGCAGGAATAAAAGATGACCAGCTGGGTGTTTCCAGTGTCTGCCTGGGGCACACAGATTGCCTGCCTGTGTGGGACAAACGTGAGTGAAGAGCTCTGCTTAAGAATTGTGTGATGTTAGCTGGGTGGGAGAAGCCCCCCCCAGTTGTTGAGATAGCAACGTATTTGTTTAGTTAGTGCCGGACAGGCTAGGATTTATTTTTGTTTTTTTTTTTGTGTTGTTTTCACGTTAATAAATCTGACCTGAGGTCAGCCTGCTCAGAAACCTGCTGTACGCCTCAGATTCAATGCACAAACCACGTGACCTTTGACCCCAGCAAAGGCGATCCCAGAGTGTTTTGTCACATTGTGGTGGAGAACGCGGGCATACCGTGGCACAGGCGACAGCATGGAAGACGTGGTGAAAGCCTTAGTACAGTCCACTGCCGTACAGCAGCAGGCCACTGCCGCACAGCACGAAGCTAATCGCTTGATGGCCGCACAGCTGATGGAGTTACTGGACATGACGGTTGCAGACCGCCAACTTCTCCAACAGGTGGCGCAGCGCCTGGTGAGCATGCCTGACGCTGACCCGGAAGCAGAGTCCAGAAGGATCCATGTGAGTCGATACTGGCAAAAGCTGACTGCAGAAGATGACGTCAAGGCATACCTGACAACGTTTGAGCGGACGGCATTGAGAGAGAAGTGGCCGAAGGCACGATGGGCCGATTTGATTGCCCCGTTTCTCTCCGGCGAGGCCCAAAAAGCTTACCATGATTTGGACCCGGAGGTCGCTCAGGACGTTGAGAAGCTGAAAGCTGAGATCCTGGCCCGGCTGGGTGTGACGACGGCTGTCCGTGCACAGAGGGTACATCAGTGGACATACCAGCAAGATAAACCGGCGCGGTCTCAGATGTTCGACCTGATCTACTTGACAAAGAAATGGCTGCAACCCGAGGTACTGACAATACCCGAAATAATCCAGCGGGTTGTCCTGGACAAGTACCTGAGAGTACTACCCCCAGCGATGAAAAGGTGGGTAAGCCAAGGAAATCCCACGACAGCGGATCAACTTGTGGAGTTGGTCGAGCGTTATTCCGTGGCAGAAGGACTTCCCGACGACTCCGCCAACCCCCGGTCTGTGCCTCCTCCTCGTGGAACCGGTAAGACTGTTCCAGGGACCACGAGTGAAGGAAAATCGCTTAAAACTGTGGGGGAGGAGTCCGGGACTGCTCGCACTCCGAGACCAAGAGTATTGGACGGTGGTCTCAGTAGGGGACCTGTTAGGTGTTTCCGCTGCCATGAGAAGGGTCATGTTTCTGCGAACTGTCCTGTTACCGCTGAACCCATGCAGTGCGACGTTATAGACTGTAGAAAACGCATGTCTTTGGTTACACAGCTAGTGAGTGTGAATGCGGGTCAAAATGATACAGTGAAACACCTGTGTGAATTATCTGTTGATGGGAAAAATGTTGTGGCATTACTAGACTCTGGAAGTGTGGTGACTCTGGTGAAAGCTAGTCTGGTGGCACTTCCGTATGGTCCGTCTGACAAGTTTTCTGTGACGTGTGTGCATGGTGACACCCGCTCATACTTAACAGCGGTCATATGGATTTCTACTCCCTATGGGTCAGTGCAGCACAAAGTGGGACTCGTTCCCGCATTGTTACAGGATGTAATCCTGGGCAGGGATTTTCCCTATTTCTGGCAGTTGTGGGAGAATCAGTTGCTCCTTCACGGTAGCTGTACCCGTGAATCTTCTCCCATGCCATCTGGAGGTCCCGAGTCCCTAGAGGAGACCCCACAGGAAGATGTGGCTGGGGAGGTTAGTGAATCTAACCTTCAGTACCCCTTCTCCGTTATGGCGGGGGAAACAGAGGAAACTGAGGAACCTCAGCGAGAGGCGGAGGCAGACAGCCATCCGGCACCCTGCCTGCCAGATTTGGGAGTCCAGGTGGATGACTTCCACAGCGAGCAAATGAAAGATCCTACCCTGACTCCGGCTAGGAAAAATGTAAAAATGATAGATGGGGTACCCGTAGAACCTGACACTAGGCTAGCGTACCCGTATATGGTTCTTGAAAATGATTTGCTCTACCAGGTAGAAAAAAAGGGGGAAGACACAGTGCAACGGTTAGTGGTACCCAAACCTTATCGGCAGAAGGTACTGGATTTGGCCCACGGACATATAATGGGGGGACATCTGGGGGTACAGAAAACCACAGAAAGGATATTGCATTGTTTTGTGTGGCCTGGAATACATTGTGATGTGCGTAACTATTGTGAGTCCTGTCCAGAGTGCCAAATCGCGGCCCCTAAATCTCAATTCCGTAGCCCTTTGGTACCCCTTCCTATCATCGGGGTCCCTTTTGAGAGAATTGGGATGGATTTGGTTGGGCCCCTTCCATGATCCGCATGTGGGCACCAACATATCCTCGTCATCGTGGACTATGCCACTCGTTACCCGGAAGCCGTCCCTTTGCGTAACACAGCTACCAAGACGATCGCCAAGGAATTGGTACAAGTGTTTAGTCGGGTGGGAATTCCAAAACAGATACTCACCGACCAGGGGACTCCCTTTATGTCGAGGGTAATGAAGGAGCTCTGCAGGCTCTTACAAATATACCCGTTGCGTACGTCTGTCTATCACCCTCAAACAGATGGCCTGGTTGAGCGCTTCAACAAAACCTTAAAACAGATGCTCCGGAAGGCGATAGACAAAGATGGGAAGAACTGGGATCACTTGTTACCCTATTTGCTGTTTGCCATTAGGGAAGTTCCCCAGTCTTCCACAGGGTTTTCGCCTTTCGAACTGTTGTACGCCCGTCGTCCCCGGGGACTGCTGGACGTCGCAAAAGAAACCTGGGAAGGTCAAGTCACTCCCTTTAAAACGGTGATCGACCATGTAACACAAATGCAGGATCGTATTGCCGCTGTCATGCCCATTGTTAGGGACCATATGTTACAGGCCCAGGGAGCCCAGAGGCAAAGTTATGATAGAGGCGCTAAGGTCCGTACATTTGCACCCGGCGATAGGGTGTTGGTCCTAATCCCTACGGTGGATAGTAAATTCCTGGCGAAATGGCAGGGCCCATTTGAGGTCCGAGAAAGAGTTGGTGAAGTGAACTATAAAGTGTACCAGCCAGGTAAGAGAAAACCGGAACAGATTTATCATGTGAATCTGATAAAATCCTGGAAAGACCGCTCTGCCCTAACGGCGGATCTGCCCCGTCCGGTTTGTTCACCTACTGTACCAGAGGTGCAGGTTGCTGAGACTCTCTCAGAACAATAAAAATCTGAGGTTAAGCAATTTTTGTTACAGAACCGACAGTTTTTCTCCGAAAAACCTGGCCGGACTAAGTTGGTGAAACATGAGATTGTCACAGAGCCTGGCGTCACTGTTCATGTGAAGCCCTACCGGATTCCGGAAGCCCGCCGTGAAGCCGTCTCCCGGGAAGTGATGGCAATGTTGGACTTAGGAGTCATTGAGGAGTCACACAGCGCCTGGTCCAGTCCAATTGTGTTGATACCTAAACCGGATGGCTCCATCCGGTTTTGTAATGACTTTAGGAAACTGAATGCAGTTTCTAAATTTGATGCGTACCCTATGCCCCGGGTCGATGAGTTGATCGACCGGCTTGGTAAAGCCCGATACATTACGACCCTGGATTTAACAAAGGGGTACTGGCAGATTCCTCTGGCCGAGGCGGCCAGAGAGAAGACGGCATTTGCTACACCGGAAGGTCTGTTCCAGTATGTCTATATGCCGTTTGGACTTCACGGTACTCCCGCAATGTTCCAGAGATTGATGGATCGAGTCTTGAGGCCTCACAGACAGTACGCCTCTGCCTACCTGGATGACATCGTAATTTACAGCATGGACTGGGAAACTCATCTCCAGAAGGTACAAGCGGTGATTGATGACCTGCGAGATGCAGGTTTAATGGCAAACCCCAAGAAATGCCACATCGGGCTTGAAGAAGCCCGATACTTGGGCTACGTGATTGGCCGAGGAGTGGTTAAACCCCAGATCGACAAAATACAGGCAATTCAGGGCTGGCCACAACCAGTGAACAAGAAACAAGTGCAGGCTTTCCTGGGGATTGCCGGCTATTATCGCCGGTTCATACCCAATTTTGCAGCCATGGCTACTCCCTTGATGGATCTTACCAAGGGGAAGGGTTCCGTCATGGTAAAATGGACCTCAGCTGCTGAAGAGGCCTTCCACAGCCTGAAACGGGCTTTGTGCTCTCAGCCCGTACTAGTGACTCCTGATTTCAGCAGCGAGTTTGTGGTACAAACTGATGCCTCTGATACTGGTGTCGGAGCTGTACTTTCCCAGGTGAGGGACGGAGTCGAACACCCGGTCCTCTATCTCAGTCGGAAACTGAATGTACATGAGCAGAGGTATGCGGTGGTTGAAAAAGAGTGCCTAGCCATTAAATGGGCTCTTGACTCCCTCAAGTATTACCTGGCTGGTAGGAAGTTTAGGCTGGTCACAGACCATGCCCCTCTCAAGTGGATGCACCTCCACAAGGACCATAATAGTCGGGTAACCCGGTGGTTCCTTGCCCTGCAGGCTTACTCTTTTACGGTGGAGCACCGACCTGGGGTGCAGATGGGGAACGCCGATGCTCTATCCCGAGTGCACTGTTTCAAAAGTGTTCTTGCTCGACCGGAGTGGTCTGAGCAAGGGGGGGGGGATATGTAAGACTTATGCTGGTGTGGTAGTTGGAGGCAGGTATATCTCGCCCAGGTGTTTGTTCTATGTGAATTAGGCCCCTCAGTATCTTCAGGGTGCTAATGGGTTAATGATTGCAGGAATAAAAGATGACCAGCTGGGTGTTTTTTGTTGTGAATTCTGTGGCTGAATTCACTCCTGTGGTCACAAGTGGTACTGCAGCTTCTGAGCTTCCTCCCTCAGGTGTTCTGGTGAGCTCGTTGGCTGCTTTGTTATTTAACTCCACCTGATTCTGTCTTCCTTGCTCTTTGTCAATGTTCCAGTGTTGGACCTGAGCTTCTGGATCTTTCCTGTGGCCTGCTGCTCTGCTTAGATAAGTGCTTCTTTGCTTTTGTTGCTACTTTTTCTGTCCAGCTTGTCTATTCGTTTTTGCTGGAAGCTATGAGACGCAAAGGGTGCACCGCCGTGCCGTTAGTTCGGCACGGTGGGTCTTTTTGCCCCCTTTGCGTGGTTTTTTGCTTTAGGGTTTTTTGTAGACTGCAAAGTTCTCTTTGCTATCCTCGCTCTATCTAGAATATCGGGCCTCACTTTGCTGAATCTATTTCATCCCTACGTTTGTCTTTTCATCTTGCTAACAGTCATTATATGTGGGGGGCTGCCTTTTCCTTTGGGGTATTTCTCTGAGGCAAGTCAGGCTTGTTTTTCTATCTTCAGGCTAGTCAGCTCCTCAGGCTGTGCCGAGTTGCATAGGTAGTGACAGGCGCAATCCACAGCTGCCTTTAGTTGTGTTTAGGATAGGTTCAGGTATTGCGGTCTACAGAGATTCCACGTCTCAGAGCTCGTTCTATTGTTTTTGGGTTATTGTCAGATCACTGTATGTGCTCTGATTACTGGCACACTGTGTCACTGGATTGCCTACATAACAGTACAAGGAGCCAACCTAATGATTCTCAATAGAGAGAAAAAAGAAGTTCTGACATCATTTTTTTTTCTCACCTCTGTGTTCAGTCTTTTTTTTCCCCTAGACATTTGGGTGTTTCAGGACACAGGTGTGGACATGGATATTCAGGGTCTGTGCTCTTCAATGGATAATCTCGTTACAAATGTACAAAGGATTCAAGATACTATTGATCAGAAATCTATGTTAGAACCAAGAATTCCTATTCCTGATTTGTTTTTTGGTGATAGAACTAAGTTTCTTAATTTCAAAAATAATTGTAAGCTATTTCTGGCCTTGAAACCTCATTCTTCTGGTAATCCTATTCAACAGGTTTTGATTATTATTTCTTTTTTGCGCGGCGACCCTCAGGACTGGGCATTTTCTCTTGCGCCAGGAGACCCTGCATTGAGTAATGTCAATGCGTTTTTCCTGGCGCTCGGATTGCTTTACGATGAGCCTAATTCAGTGGATCAGGCTGAGAAAAATTTGCTGGCTTTGTGCCAGGGTCAGGATGATATAGAAGTGTATTGTCAGAAATTTAGGAAGTGGTCAGTACTTACTCTGTGGAATGAATCTGCGCTGGCAGCTTTGTTCAGAAAGGGTCTCTCTGAGGCTCTTAAGGATGTCATGGTGGGTTTTCCTATGCCTGCTGGTTTGAATGAGTCTATGTCTTTGGCCATTCAGATCGGTCGACGCTTGCGCGAGCGTAAATCTGTGCACCATTTGGCGGTATTGTCTAAGATTAAACCTGAGCCTATGCAGTGCGATAGGACTATGACCAGAGTTGAACGGCAAGAACACAGACGTCTGAATGGTCTGTGTTTCTACTGTGGTGATTCCACTCATGCTATTTCTGATTGTCCTAAGCGCACTAAGCGGTTCGATAGGTCTGCCGTCATTGGTACTGTACAATCCAAATTCCTTCTGTCCATTACCTTGATATGCTCTTTGTCATCGTATTCTGTCATGGCGTTTGTGGATTCAGGCGCTGCCCTGAATCTGATGGATTTGGATTATGCTAAACGTTGTGGGGTTTTCTTGGAGCCTTTGCGGTGTCCTATTCCGTTGAGAGGAATTGATGCTACACCTTTGGCCAAGAATAAACCTCAGTACTGGACCCAGCTGACCATGTGCATGGCTCCTGCACATCAGGAAGTTATTCGCTTTCTGGTGCTACATAATCTGCATGATGTGGTCGTGTTGGGGTTGCCATGGCTGCAAACCCATAATCCAGTATTGGATTGGAACTCTATGTCGGTGTCCAGCTGGGGTTGTCAGGGGGTACATGGTGATGTTCCATTTTTGTCTATTTCGTCATCCACTCCTTCTGAGGTCCCAGAGTTCTTGTCTGATTATCAGGATGTATTTGAAGAGCCCAAGTCCGATGCCCTACCTCCGCATAGGGATTGTGATTGTGCTATCAATTTGATTCCTGGTAGTAAATTCCCTAAAGGTCGATTATTTAATTTATCCGTGCCTGAACACGCCGCTATGCGCAGTTATGTGAAGGAATCCCTGGAAAAGGGACATATTCGCCCATCGTCATCACCACTGGGAGCAGGGTTCTTTTTTGTAGCCAAGAAGGATGGTTCGCTGAGACCATGTATTGATTACCGCCTTCTTAATAAGATCACTGTTAAATTTCAGTATCCCTTGCCATTGTTATCTGACTTGTTTGCTCGGATTAATGGGGCTAGTTGGTTCACTAAGATAGATCTTCGTGGTGCGTATAATCTGGTGAGAATCAGGCAAGGAGATGAATGGAAAACTGCATTTAATACGCCCGAGGGTCATTGTGAGTATCTAGTGATGCCGTTCGGACTTGCCAATGCTCCATCTGTGTTTCAGTCTTTTATGCATGACATCTTCCGTGAGTATCTGGATAAATTCTTGATTGTTTACTTGGATGACATTTTGATCTTCTCAGATGATTGGGACTCTCATGTGAAGCAGGTCAGAATGGTTTTCCAGGTCCTGCGTGCTAATTCTTTGTTTGTGAAGGGATCAAAGTGTCTCTTCGGTGTGCAGAAAGTTTCATTTTTGGGGTTCATCTTTTCCCCTTCTACTATCGAGATGGATCCGGTTAAGGTCCAAGCCATCCAGGATTGGACTCAGCCGACATCTCTGAAAAGTCTGCAAAAATTCCTGGGCTTTGCTAATTTTTATTGTCGCTTCATCTGTAATTTTTCTAGCATTGCCAAACCATTGACCGATTTGACCAAGAAGGGTGCTGATTTGGTTAATTGGTCTTCTGCTGCTGTGGAAGCTTTTCAGGAGTTGAAGCATCGTTTTTGTTCTGCCCCTGTGTTGTGTCAACCAGATGTTTCTCTTCCGTTCCAGGTCGAGGTTGATGCTTGTGAAATTGGAGCAGGGGCGGTTTTGTCACAGAGAGGTTCTGGTTGCTCAGTGTTGAAACCATGTGCTTTCTTTTCCAGGAAGTTTTCGGCTGCTGAGCGTAATTATGATGTGGGCAACCGAGAGTTGCTGGCCATGAAGTGGGCATTCGAGGAATGGCGTCATTGGCTTGAAGGAGCTAAGCATCGCGTGGTGGTATTGACTGATCATAAGAACCTTACTTATCTCGAGTCTGCCAAGCGCTTGAATCCTAGACAGGCCCGTTGGTCGTTATTTTTTGCCCGCTTCGATTTTGTGATTTCGTACCTTCCGGGCTCTAAAAATGTGAAGGCGGATGCTCTGTCTAGGAGTTTTGTGCCCGACTCTCCGGGTTCATCTGAGCCGGCGAGTATCCTCAAGGAAGGAGTCATTGTGTCTGCCATCTCCCCTGATTTGCGGCGAGTGTTGCAAAAATTTCAGGCGAATAAACCTGATCGTTGTCCGGCGGAGAAACTGTTTGTCCCTGATAGGTGGACTTCTAAAGTTATCTCTGAACTTCATTGTTCGGTGTTGGCTGGTCATCCTGGAATATTTGGTACCAGAGAGTTAGTGGCTAGATCCTTCTGGTGGCCATCTCTGTCACGGGATGTACGTACTTTTGTGCAGTCCTGTGGGATTTGTGCTAGGGCTAAGCCCTGCTGTTCACGTGCCAGTGGGTTGCTTTTGCCCTTGCCGGTCCCAAAGAGGCCTTGGACACATATTTCGATGGATTTCATTTCTGACCTTCCCGTTTCTCAAAAGATGTCAGTCATTTGGGTGGTCTGTGATCGCTTTTCTAAAATGGTCCATCTGGTGCCCTTGGTTAAATTGCCTTCCTCCTCTGATTTGGTGCCTTTGTTCTTCCAGCATGTGGTTCGTTTGCATGGCATTCCTGAGAATATTGTTTCTGACAGAGGTTCCCAGTTTGTTTCGAGGTTTTGGCGAGCCTTTTGTGGTAGGATGGGTATTGACCTGTCTTTTTCCTCGGCTGTCCATCCTCAGACTAATGGCCAGACCGAACGAACCAATCAGACCTTGGAGACATATCTGAGATGTTTTGTTTCTGCAGACCAGGATGATTGGGTGTCCTTTTTGCCGTTGGCTGAGTTCGCCCTTAATAATCGGGCCAGCTCGGCTACCTTGGTCTCTCCATTTTTCTGCAATTCTGGGTTCCATCCTCGTTTCTCTTCAGGACAGGTTGAGTCTTCGGACTGTCCTGGTGTGGATTCTGTGGTGGACAGGTTGCAGCAGATCTGGACTCAGGTAGTGGACAATTTGACCTTGTCCCAGGAGAAGGCTCAACTTTTCGCTAATCGCAAACGCCGTGTGGGTCCCCGACTTCGTGTTGGGGATCTGGTTTGGTTATCTTCTCGTCATATTCCTATGAAGGTTTCCTCTCCTAAATTTAAACCTCGTTTTATTGGTCCGTATAGGATTTCTGAGATTCTCAATCCAGTGTCTTTTCGTCTGACCCTCCCAGACTCCTTTTCCATACATAATGTATTCCATAGGTCGTTGTTGCGGAGATACGTGGCACCTATGGTTCCATCTGTTGAGCCTCCTGCCCCGGTTTTGGTGGAGGGGGAATTGGAGTATATTGTGGAGAAAATTTTGGATTCTCGTGTTTCTAGACGGAAACTCCAGTATCTGGTTAAATGGAAGGGTTATGCTCAGGAAGATAATTCCTGGGTTTTTGCCTCTGATGTCCATGCTCCAGATCTTGTTCGTGCCTTTCATGTGGCTCATCCTGGTCGGCCTGGGGGCTCTGGTGAGGGTTCGGTGACCCCTCCTCAAGGGGGGGGTACTGTTGTGAATTCTGTGGCTGAATTCACTCCTGTGGTCACAAGTGGTACTGCAGCTTCTGAGCTTCCTCCCTCAGGTGTTCTGGTGAGCTCGTTGGCTGCTTTGTTATTTAACTCCACCTGATTCTGTCTTCCTTGCTCCTTGTCAATGTTCCAGTGTTGGACCTGAGCTTCTGGATCTTTCCTGTGGCCTGCTGCTCTGCTTAGATAAGTGCTTCTTTGCTTTTGTTGCTACTTTTTCTGTCCAGCTTGTCTATTCGTTTTTGCTGGAAGCTCTGAGATGCAAAGGGTGCACCGCCGTGCCGTTAGTTCGGCACGGTGGGTCTTTTTGCCCCCTTTGCGTGGTTTTTTGCTTTAGGGTTTTTTGTAGACTGCAAAGTTCTCTTTGCTATCCTCGCTCTATCTAGAATATCGGGCCTCACTTTGCTGAATCTATTTCATCCCTACGTTTGTCTTTTCATCTTGCTAACAGTCATGATATGTGGGGGGCTGCCTTTTCCTTTGAGGTATTTCTCTGAGGCAAGTCAGGCTTGTTTTTCTATCTTCAGGCTAGTCAGCTCCTCAGGCTGTGCCGAGTTGCATAGGTAGTGACAGGCGCAATCCACAGCTGCCTTTAGTTGTGTTTAGGATAGGTTCAGGTATTGCGGTCTACAGAGATTCCACGTCTCAGAGCTCGTTCTATTGTTTTTGGGTTATTGTCAGATCACTGTATGTGCTCTGATTACTGGCACACTGTGTCACTGGATTGCCTACATAACAGTTTTCAGTGTCTGCCTGGGGCACACAGATTGCCTGCCTGTGTGGGACAAACGAAAGTGAAGAGCTCTGCTTAAGAATTGTGTGATGTTAGCTGGGTGGGAGAAGCCCCCCCAGTTGTTGAGATAGCAACGTATTTGTTTAGTTAGTGTTGGACAGGCTAGGATTTATTTTTATGTTTTGTTTTTTGTGTTGCTTTCACGTTAATAAATCTGACCTGAGGTCAGCCTGCTCAGAAACCTGCTGTACGCCTCAGATTCAATGCACAAAGCACGTGACCTTTGACCCCAGCAAAGGCGATCCCAGACTGTTTTGTCACAGCTGTCAGCGCTGCACTCTGTGCACACTAACCTCAGAGACTTCCTGAAATGCACTGTGCATGACAGGAAGTCTCTCAGCTCTGGTAACTCGAATGTCATCAAGACGACATCAGGATACCATGGGAGCGATCGGACCCTGCGTCATGCCACGGGGTCTCCGATCCAAAGGCAGAGGGGCTGTCAGCGAGCGCTTTGATCATATTTGATCGCAGTGTTCCGGGGGTTAAAGTGCCGGGAGCGGTCCGTGACTGCTCCTGGCACTTATTGCCAAATGTCAGCTGTGAGAATCAGCCGACACCTGGCCACGATCAGCCGCGCTCCCACGGGAGAGCGGCTGATCGCATGTTGCTTACTATTCCGTCCATGGGAATTAAGTCCCAAGTCACATGTATGGAATAGTACGTTCAATGCCAGAAAGGGGTTAAATGGAAGAAGTTTGGGACCAACAGAAGTCTTCCTAGACCTGGCCATCCTGCCAAACTGAGCAATCATGCGAGAAGAGCCTTGGTGAGAGAGGTAAAGAAGAGCCCCAAGATCACTGTGGCTGAGCTCCAGAGATGCAGTAGGGGGATGGGAGAAAGTTCCACAAAGTCAACTATCACTGCAGCCCTCCACCAGTCGGGCCTTTATGGCAGAGTGGACCGACGGAAGCCTTTCCTCAGTGCAAGACATATGAAAGGCCGCATAGAGTTTGCTAAAAAACACATGAAGGACTCCCAGACTATGAGAAAATAGATTCTCTGGTCTGATAGGACAAAGATAGACCTTTTTGGTGATAATTCTAAATGGTATGGGTGGAGAAAACCAGACACTGCTCATCACCTGCCCAGTACAATCCCAACAGTGAAACATGGTGGTAGCAGCATCATGCTCTTGGGTGTTTTTCAGCAGCTGGGAATGGACAACTGGTTGCCATTGAAGGAAACATTAATGTGGCCAAGTACAGAGATATCCTGGATGAAAACCTCTTACAGAGTGCTCTGGACCTCAGACTTGGCCGAAGGGTCACCTTCCAACAAGACAATGACCCTAAGCACACAGCTAAAATAACTTCGGAACGAAGCTAAAAGTGGCTTCGGAACAACTCTGTCACCATTCTTGACTGGCACAGACAGAGCCCTGACCTAAACTCAATTGAGCATCTCTGGAGAGACCTGAAAATGGCTGTCCACCATCGTTCACCATCCAACCTGACGGAACTGGAGAGGATCTGCAATGAAGAATGCCAGAGAATACCCAAATCCAGGTGTGAAAAACTTGTTGCATCATTCCCAACAAGACTCATGGCTGTACCAGCTCAAAAGGGTGCTTCCACTCAATACTGAGCAAAGGGTCTGAATACTTATGACCATGTGATATTTCGGTTTTCTTTTTTAATAAATTTGCAAACATTTTTACATTTGTTTTTTTTTCAGTCAAGATGGGGTGCAGAGTGTACATTAATGAGAAAAAAAAAATTACTTTTTTGAATTTACCAAATGTCTGCAATGAAACAAATAGTGAAAAATGTAAATGGAGCGCCCCCGTGGGCCGTGGGGTACTCGGATCCGGGCCCTTCTTCTGTACTCGTGGGGATGTCACGGTGGCTGACCTGGTCCGTGGCCCTCGGGAGGTCCGTTGAGGAAAAGGGGAAAGGTCTTTAAAGGGATAATGTTCGTGACGCCACCTGTGGTATTTGGACAGGGTGAACGACGCTGCTTAGGGGTCCGCTAGGGTGATGTGATGGCAGCTAGATGGTATACCTTCCTACAGGTGAAGTATGTCCCCAGGGCTACCCAGAGTGTAGATGGTGAATGATGGATGTTGTAAGATGCAGTGAATAACGAGGACACAAGATTGCAGTCTCTTTACCTTTACTGAAGGCTTCAGCATCCACAATCCAGGGTAGGGACCACGGGGTAGGCAGAGTCCGGCCGGTCTGAAGGCAAATCCAGAGTCCCCTTATCCAGCTGGAATTCAATAGCCTTCCTCTAATGCCTGGGCGTTGTAGTACCTCCCTGCTGAGCAACTCGGTAAGGTCCTCACAACTATTGTAGATGTTAAGTCTCTTCTCTCTGTCCCCCTGACGGATAGGATAAACCCGTATGACTGGTGGCCTGAGGCTTTTTACAGGGACCCTAGTGATGCCCCGGCCCCCACAAGTTGCCACCCTGCCTCCTGGGTAAATGGTCGGGCAGCTAACGTGGAATTAACTGTCCTGCCAGTCTCTGAAGTAACGGCATAGAGCTCTTTACTCCCTCGGTGTTCTGGCTACCGGTACTGCGCTTCAGAAGGAGGCAGCCTGCTTCTAGCTGGTCTCCCTCTGATGTTTTTCTCTTGTTGCTATGACTTTGTTGCTCACTCACTGCAACACAATTCCTTTCGTGTCCTTTCTTAGGATGCTGCCGCATGCGGTGCAGGCACGGCTCCGTGTGCCTTCTCCTTCCACAGGCCGCAGTCTGCAGCTGGCTGGAACCCACTCCAACCAGCCTCTGCCAAACTCGGTCGGGACTCACTGACTCTCTCCTTCTCCCTCCAGTCAGCTTCTCACTTACTTCCTAACCAACCCACCAGTTTTACCTAAGTGTGAGGAGTGCCCTAATAGATAGAAGCATGGCTCCCCCTGGCGGACTGGAGTGTGAAGTGTGTTTTGGTGGTTGTGATACCTGGACAGAAGATCTCCTTCATTGCCTTCAGACATAACATCACTCCCCCTGGTGGAAGAATAACATTACTGCAATGAACCAGGAATCTGGGATGCTGCATAAAGGGGTCTGAATACTTTCTGTTCCCACTGTACATATATATAGTAGTGATTTGCTCTGGTAGGCAGTGACAGGGCCGCAGTGATGAGTCCAAACTTCAGAGGTTCATTAACACTTTAAACAGTGGGTGGCAGAAAGTAAGGAAAAAAACACAAATGTACTTCAACTTGGAGAACCACTGGTCTCAGACTCACTCATTGGACTGGCTTAACTAAGCGGCTGCCTGGTCAGCGGCGTCCGCCAAGTGCTATTCCCAGGGTTGCTATTAGTCTTGTCTCAAACCTTTGCAGCATGTGTAATCTGACAAAACAAATTGAGTCTCACTCCAGCCTAGCTCCTCACACCTTGCACTAGTGATGTGTCATTCGCAAACAATCCGACAGAAAGAGCCAGCTCCCTTCTGTGAACGATGGGAGCTGACATGCCAATGAGAACCACTGAATTCTCTGAATGGCTCTCACTGGGTGTAAAATCCTGGACTTCGGCAGGCGTAACTCTGCCCACCCCAGCAAAACTCCGCCCACTCATCAATTTAATTGGTTTCTAGCAGAGTGTCTGCGGTAGATGGGCAGGGTTTTGGATGCCTGAATATGTATTCAATAGGGATCCATTTAGGATCCAATAACTGTCGGCTCTTTTTGGTGAGCGGAGCCATGAGAGCTGGATCACCAAAAAGAGCCAGACTGCCCATCACTACCTTGCACACAGACCATTTGCCAAACAACGTTCTCCATTACATAGCACATAACCACACCCACAGGTGTAGTACACATCACATGGGCTGATCATGTGATCGTGACATCACTGCAGGTCCTCAACCTTAGGGAAAATCCCGGCCATAATATTATCCTGCTGGGAGAAATATATCTTCCTTCCACCACTACACCCTTTGCTGCACCACATACCTTCCCCCTTTGTTCAACCCTAGGGGGGTGGACTTGTGACATACAGTGAACTCTGGACAAGGCATGTGCATTTCCCTGTAGTCTGCTTGCCCAATGTTCTACTGAAAATGTAAAATTTTGCTGGGACAGGAATCACCTGGTGACTCCTGCAATACTCTCCTTAGCTTGACTCATCCACGTGAGAGGGGAATGATCTGTCACCAAACGAAACATTCTCCCCAGCAAATAATAGCGAAGAGACTCAAGTGCCCACTTAATGGTCAGGCACTCTGTCTCCACAATGCTGTACCTGGTTTCAGCTGGGGTAAGCTTCCAGCTCAGGAAACTAACGGGATGCGCTTCCCCATTAAACTCTTGAGACAGCATGGCACCAAGACCTATCTCAGAGGCATCGGTCTGCACGATGAACTCTCTTTTGAACTTGTGTAACTAGAACTAGTGTACCACACAGTACCGATTTTAACTTTACAAAGGCCTCCTCTATCTGATCATTCCAGTGGACCATCACAGACTTCCTCCCTTTCAAGCAGTCTGTTAAAGGCGCGGACAGGGTTGTAAAGTTGGGAATAAATCACCTGTAATATCCAACTAAATCTAAAAAGGCTTTTACCTGCTTTGTTGGGAGGGGACGGGGCCAGTTCTGAATTGCCTCTACTTTGTTTACTTGGGGTTTGAGGACTCCTCTCCCAATTACATAACCCAAGTACCGAGCTCCTCCAACCCTATGGAACACTTCTTTGGGTTGGCGATTAGCCCTGCTTGTCGCATAGTATATATCACCGCCTGTACTTTTGGTATGTGACTTTCCCAGTCTGTACTGTACACAACAATATCATCCAGATAGGCTGAGGTATAACGGCAATGGGGGGGAGAACAATATCCATTAACCGCTGGAATGTCACCGGCGCGCCGTGCAAACCAAAAGGTAATACCTTATACTGGAACATCCTTTTGGGCATTACAAAGGCCGTTTTTACCTTAGCCGCCTCTGTTAGGGGCACCTGCCAGTATCCTTTTGTGAGATCAAGGGTTGAAAAATATCATGCCTGCCCAAACCGCTCTATCAATTCATCCACCCGGGCCTTGGGGTAAGCGTCAAATTTCGGGAACTTCATTAAGTTTTCTGAAGTCATTACAGAACCTTAGCGTACCATCAGGTTTATTATGACTATTCGGCCAGCACACTCATGTTGGGACTCTTCAATGACCCCTAACTGTAGCATAGTTTTCACCTCCTCCGAGATGGCTTGTCGCCAGGCCTCAGGCACCTGATACGGCTTTAGTCGAATTTTGGCCTGTGGCTCCGTGACAATGTCATGTTGGATTAGGGAGGCACGTCCAGGATGCTCAGAGGAAACATCTGTATTTCGGCTAACAAACTCCCGGACCTCCTGAACCTGTTTAGGAGACAAAGTATCTGCTATTTTAACTACGAAGAAGGTTTCTTTCCATGATTTAAGCAAATTAATATGGTAAACCTGCTCTGGCTTCCTCCGTCCTGGTTGATGTATCTTGTAGTCTACCGATCCCACCTTCTCCATAATCTCGTAGGGCCCCTACCACCTTGCAAGATATTTGCTATCTACTGTAGCACAAGTACCAACACCTGATCCCCAGGACTAAAGATTCTTACCCGAAACTCCCGGTTATAGAACCGACTTTGAGACTGTTATGCTGCCTCCATATGTTCCAGGACTAATGGTAGGACTGTCTCCATTCTTTCCTGATTTTTGCAACATGTACTATCACACTCTTGTGGAGGGTTGGTTGCTTCTCCCAAGCCTCTTTGGCTAGATCGAGTAATCCCTAGGGATGTCTGCCATGCAATAGTTCAAAGGGCGAGAACCCCGTAAATGCCTCGGGCATAGTGATGGGCAAGCGCTAAAATGCTCGGGTGCTCGTTGCTCGGGTCAAGCAAATTGGAATACTCGGGTACTCGACCCAAGCAACGAGCCCAATGTAAGTCTATGGGAAACCCAAGTATTTTTACTGCAATCCCTCCCAGGGGTCCTTTTAAGGTCTAAAAATGTCTGAAAATGGGGATCGCCCCTGGAAGCTTTTCTGACTCCAAGGTCACAGCTGTAAGCAATTTTGTCAGAGTTTCACGCCATTTTTACAGGTGCACCAAAAAACATACAAAAAAGAAACCAAAATGGATTTTGCTGGGAAATATGTTAAGGTACATCCTTTCTAGGGTAAAATTAACCCCAGACCAAAATGTTCCTCCACCACTTGGGCTATGTTCACACTCAGCGTTTTTGATTCGTTTTTCAAATTTAACATTGCTTTCAGCCAATACAAATGCATTCACTGTGAAATGTCATGTCATTGTAACATTTAACAACCCTACCTGGCCATGTGGTGTGTGACACATAAGGAGAAACATCTTGTTTCATTTATGAAGGAGGGACTCTTAAAGTCATAAAGCATTTTTTTAGAGGGGTATCAGGCGGCATTAAAGTGAACCTGTCACCCCCAAAATCGAAGATGAGCTTAGCCCACTGGCATCAGGGGCTTATCTACAGCATTCTGGAATGCTGTAGATAAGCCACCGATGTATCCTGAAAGATGAGAAAAAGAGGTTAGATTATACTCACCTGGGTGAGCGGCTGATCAGATGGCATCGCCGTCCGGTCCGGGGCCTATCTTCATAGGATGACGTCCTCTTCTTGTCTTCAGGCTGCGGCTCCGGCGCAGGCATACTTTGTCTGCCCTGTTGAGAGCAGAGCAAAGTACTGCAGTGCGCAGGTGCCGGGCCTCTCTGACCTTTCCCGGCACCTGCGCACTGTAGTACTTTTCTCTGCCCTTAATAGGGCAGACAAAGTACGCCTGCGCCGGAGCCGCAGCGTGAATACAAGAAGAGGACGTCATTGTAAGAATGCAGGAGAATGCTGTAGATAAGCCCTTATGCTGGTGGGCTTAGCTCATCTTCGATAATGGGGGTGACAGGTTCACTTTAATATTCTTAAAGGGTCATTATTAAACAGTGGGTTTCTTATGCTGTTATTGCCTATGTAGTGGCTGGGCTGCCAAGAATTACGACGCACCCCAATACTCCTTTCACGAGAGGTATAGGAGGGCTTCCTGAAAAAATGTTGCATTAAATACAAGGCCTACCCTGCTATCAAGTCATATGCGCCCCAGGAATCCTTTGAACCCAGGTACTGGATGGCCACAGGAAAAACCACTTCACATTAGTCATTTTGTAATCCCATACTGTTTTCTTATGTATTGACTGCAAGGCGTGCCGTGCTACCAAGTCATATGCATATTTCCCCATGTGGGGTACATTTTTAAAAAATATTTTATGGAAATCATAGACACCCTTGCCAAAAATTGGACTGGCTGTTGTAGCACGGAAGACGTTAACCCTGGTGATCTAGTGGCGGTGGATGATGAGACCTTGTGGAAGGCCTCATTAATAACTAGGCCCAATTTAAAGGAGCTGGTCTCCTAGACTCATAATGCCCATACACTAAGTGCATGGGCTGACAAACGTTTCTCCGGGGGAGTAACATTTTTTGGGGTTTCAAATTATTAACGGGCATCATAACAACACCCTTGCACAAAAAATGAGTGACTTTTGCATCACGAAATACGTTCACCCTGGTGTACTAGTGGTTGTGGATGAGGCGGAGGATAACTCCAAACAGACCAAATCATGAAGCATATACCCATGTGTGGTTGTGAAGAGGTGCATAATAATACACCTCCACAAAAAAGACAATGTATTGGCGGTTATGTTTCGCTGTTTTCATTCAGTGGCGTACAGAAGTCTTGCCCAATCCAGCCCTTGTTCATTTTTATAAGAGGCAGCCTGTCAGCATTTTCAGTTGACAGACGGATGCGCTTATCTGTTATAATTCCACCAGCGGAACTAAAAACCCTCTTTGACAGAACGCTAGCAGCAGGCCAGGCCAGGACCTCCAAGGCGTAGAGAGCCAGTTCATGCCACGTGTTTAGCTTGGATACCCAATAATTAAAAGGCGTAGCGGAATCACAGAGGACGTTTGTACGATCAGCAAGGTACTCCCTGAGCATCTTTCCAAACATTGCACTTCTTGTGACAGCACCCCTTGCCTCTGTGCCGGCACGATGGGAGGGTCTGAGAAAACTGTCCCAGAACTTTACCATTGTTCCCCTGCCTGTGCTGGACTGTACTTCTGTGTCTCTCGCTTGGACCCCTTGGTTGTACAACAAACTCCGACATATGCTGCCAGTGTTCTCAAATGTGATTTTTTTCAGTAATTTCGCTCCAAGGGTCCTCTGGTACTGCAACACTTTAGTACACCTGTCTGCCTCTGGAAGATGAGATTGAAAGTTTTCTTTGTAGCGTGGGTCTAGAAATGTCACCAGTCAGTAATGATTGTCACCAAAAATTTTAATAATGCAAGGGTCACGGGAAACACAGCGCAACATAAAGTCAGCCATGCGTGCCAGACTGCTAACAGGCAAGACTTCCATATCCTCACCAACAGGATGACTGACCATGATGTCCTCCTCCTAATCATCCTCCTCCTCCCTGTCCTTGGGCCATCCATGTTGAACAGACGGTATGACAGCTGTGCTTGTAGTACTGTCTATAGCGCATGAAAGTAGCTCCTGTTCTTCCTCCTCCTCCTCTTCCTCATTGTCTATCAATCCACATTGGGACGACATGAGGCTGGGCTGAGTGTAATCACCCTGTATGTTTCCTTGATCCATGTCATCGTGCTCCGCCTGCAATGCATCCTCTTTAATTGTGAGCAGAGATGTTTTCAGAATGCAGAGAAGCGGGATAGTGATGCTAATTATGGCATCATCGCTGCTTACCATCTTGGTGCAGTCCTCAAAGTTTTTGAGGATGGTACATGCAGCGCCCCAGAGACCTGGTCGTTGCAGTAATGTCGCTCTGCCGCTAAGGGGAGTGATGTTATGTCTGATTGCACTAAAGGAGTTCACATGACCAGGTATCACAAGCACACACTGGTAAAACTAGGGGTCGGGTAGGAAGTTAGGACAATACGCAGCCTGGGAGAGTCCAGGGAGGACCTGTCAGGGGTGGGTTCCTGACAGGGGCCTAGCAGAACGAATAGAAAGCAACGGAACCGCGCCTGCATTACCTTGCGGCGGTATCCTAAGAAAGGACACGAAGAGAAGGATATTGTGGAAAGTGAGAAACGAGATCAAAGCACAAAGGAGAGCCAGTAGGAGTCGTGCCCCGAGAATGGCAACATCATACTGAGGCGCGTAGCCGGTGACCGGAACACCGAGGAAGTAACTGACTCTATGCCTTACTTCAAATACCGCAGGACAGTTGATTATAGGTTGGCTGTCTACCATACATCACCTAAGCAGACATAGAGGGCAAGCGTGGAGAGGGGCGTCTCAAGGGTCTCAGAATAGCTCCAGATAAACTTGGGGGATGGAGAGAGAGAAAGAGAACGAGAACAGAAGTTGTGAGGACTATCCCGAATGCTCAGCAGGGAAGAACTACAACACACAGGCGCTAGTGGTAGGCACTGATTTCCACCTGCAAAGGGAACTCTGGATGTGCCTTCGGACCGGCCGGTCCCAGACAGCCCTGTTAACAGTGCTCTGGACTGCGGATCCCGAAGTCTTCAGTAAAAGGTAAAGAGACTGCAATCCCGTGTCCTCGTTATTGTCTGCACCTCACACCATCGCTACCTACACTACTGGGAAACCCTGGGGATATACTTCACCTGTGGGAAGGTATTCCATCTTGCTGCCATAACACCACCACAGTGGACCCCAAGCAGCGTCGATCGACCTGACCGAATACCACAGGTGGCATCACGAAACTTTAGCCGACTTTCGTCACCCCCTTTCCTTGGACGCCCCTTAGCTGTAGACTGTGGGGGCAGCCCTGATTGACGTAGGGCCTGTAATCCTCGGCGTGGGGAGGATGTGTTCCATCCCAAGGTCCAACTGGGTCCCAGCTTCCACTATGTTAACCAAGTGTACCGTTAGTGAGATGTACCGTCCCTACCCACAAGCACTTGTCCATGTGCTCGTGGTTTAGTGGATTTTCCCAGTAACAGCATTGTTGAGGGCATAGGTAATGTTGTGGGACACATGCTGGTGTAATGCCAGTACAGCGCACCGGGAGAAATAGTGGCAACTGGGGACCGAGTACCTTGGGACGGCCGCCGCCATCAGGTTGCGGAAAGCTTCCATCTCAACGAGCCTAAAAGGCAACATACGTAGTACTGTGGCCTGTGAGGAGTTGGCCGGGTATTTCCACTTGCTTTCCAATGACTGGGGTATAGACAGCTGAAGGCTGCGCTGGGACAAGGACGTGGATGGGCTTGATGATGGTGCGGGTTGACTGTGGGCAACAACAGATGCAGGGCACGAGGCATCTTCACATGCACCGTGGACTAGGGATTGGCTTCATACGCAAAACAGTGGAAGAGGCAGTGATGTCAGCTGCAGACAGTGTTTCTGGAGCCTGGGATTCGGCCCCAAAAGTCGGGTGCTTTGCTGCCATGTGCCTGATCATGCTGCTGGTGGTCAGGCTGGTAGTTTTGCTTCCCCTGCTGATGCAGGCATGGCAGGTGAGGCAAATGGCCTGTTTGGGGTTATTGGCAGAGTCTTTAAAAAATAACCAGACTCGGGAAAATCTAACAGTTGGAATGGCAACTTCCGTCTTGTTGGTGTTACGGGGAATGGATGCACGCCTTCTGTCTGCGGCCACCACACTGCTTCTTGCTGCCTGTTGGGGTGCTATGCCTCCTTCCCCATGTGTGCTGTTGTCCTTGCTCTGCATGTCCTCCTGCCTGGTTGGGTCAGTTACTATGTCATCCACCACCTCGTCTTCCACATCTGCACCATGCTCCTCCTCCTGACTTTCTGGCAATTGTATCTCATCATCGTCCACCTCTTGTGACACTTTCCCACCATCGTCTTCATGTAACCGTGGCTGTACAAATCTTTTGGCATCACTACATGCTATCTCATCTGGCCCCACTCCAAGGTGACCTGCCGAGAGTTTAGAATCTTTAAAGGGAAAACTGAACAGCTCTTTGAAGTGAGCAAGTGTGGGATCAGTTGTCTCAGGGCACTCAACATGGTGGGAGAAAGGAGGATCAGGGTGAGTAATATGGGGTCCACACTCATGGCTACTCAGACTTGACCGTGTGGAAGACGTGGTGGCTAAGTGACTGAAAGCATTATCCGCTATCCAACCAACATTCGTTTCACACTGCTCTGGCTTCAATAGTGGTGTGCTGTGGTCCCCTAGAAACTGGGACCGGAAGGTCAAGTGAGAAGATGTGCGAGAAGATCAGCATCATGTCCACTTCCCGTCCCTTTCCCCTTGTCTTGCTCATTTTAAATGGACTACTGATATATTTGAAAAGTTCAGTACAAATGGATTAATTTTGAGAAAACTTATATGTGATCAGTATGCCTGAAATACAAGTATTTGGAGACCACAGATAGATTGGTCATCTGACTGAGATAACAGACTGTTTCAATATGTGGCCTGGATTTTGCTAAATTTTTTTAACCAACAAATACTGTATAGACCAAGCATACCAGACCAAAATGTGGAATGTATGCCTTCAAAGCAAGGATTTGGACACCACAGATACAACGGGCGTCTAACGGAGATAACAGACTGTTTCAATATGTGACTTTTTTTTATTTTTTTTTTACCACAAAATACTGTATAGAAAAAGAGTAGCAAACAAAAAAGTGGAATGTATGCGTGAAAAGCAAGAATTTGGAGACCACAGATACATCGGGCATCTGATGGAGATAACAGACTGTTTAAATATTTGACCTTTTTAAAAAAAAAAAATTTAAAACACAAAATCAATGGGTAGATCAAGGCTAGCAGACAAAACAATGCAATGTATGCCTGCAAAGTGAGGATTTTGACACCACAGATGCACCAGGCATCTGACGGAGATAACAGACTGTTTCAATATGTGGCCTTTAAAAAAAAAAAAAGTTTTTAAACCACAAAATACTGAGTAGACCAAGGTCAGCAGACCAAACAAAATGCAATGTATGCCTGAAAAGCAAGAATTTGGAGACCACAGATAGACCAGGTGTCAGACGGAGATAACAGACTGATCAAAATGTGGCCTTGATTTTTTTGGGGCCCACCAAAATTGTGTCAATAAGTAGGCTATGAAACAAAAAAAAAAATTGGAGTTCTGAAATTGTAAAATATTTAGTGCAATGATATGCGATGCGTGTGGCGTACAAATCAATAATAATACGCTGAAAAGTCCCCAAAATAGTGGTCCATAGCTCCTCCGTAGGCAGGGTGTATCAACGTATTTTGCGCATGGCATCCTCTGTATGTAATCCGTATGGCATCCGTACTGCGTATTTTTCTCGCAGGCTTGCAAAACCGACATACGGCTATATAAGGGATCCATGTGTAAAAAACAAACAAACAAACATATACTGTATATATATATATATATATATATATATATATATATATATATATATATATATATATGTCAGTAGACACATATATGTATATATATTATTACTTCATACAGCGCTAGATGGCTTTAAAGCTGGTAATTCAATTACCAGCTTTTGCTATCTCCTTCCTAAGCCCGACATGATATGAGACATGGTTTACATAAAGTAAACCATCTCATGTCACCATTTTTTTTTGCATATTCCACACTACTAATGTTAGTAGTGTGTATATGCAAAATTTGGCCATTCTAGCTATTAAATAGTAATGTGTACACATTTATTCTACCTATTCTACTGTAAGCTGTCAGTGTGATTTTACTGTACACCGCACTGAATTGCCGGCTTTTCTCTCTAACACCGCTGCGTATTTCTCGCAAGTCACACTGTTAGTCCGTGTGTAATCTGTATTTTTCTGGCTTCCATAGACTTTCATTGGTGTTTTTTTTGCGCAATACGGTGACAAACGCAGCATGCTGCGATTTTCCATGGCCGTAGAAAGACGTATAATACTGATCAGTAAAATACGGCAGATAGGAGCAGGGGCATAGAGAATAATTGGGACGTTTGTTAGGCGTGTTTTATGGACGTATTTTATGCGCTCATACGTCCGTAAAACTCGCTAGTGTGACGCCGGCCTTATGAGTAGACCAAGGCTAGCAGACAAAACAATTCAATGTATGCCTGCAAAGCGAGGGTTTTGACACCACAGAAACACCAGGCGTCTGACGGTGATAACAGACTGTTTAAATATGTGGCCTTTTTTTTTCAATTTTTTAAACCACTAAATACTGATTAGGCCAAGGCTAGCAGACAATATAATACAATGTATGCTTGCAAAGCGAAGATTTTGACACCACAGATACATCGGGTGTCTGACGGATATAACAGGCTGTTTAAATATGTGGCCTTTAAAAAAAATAAATAAATAAATAAATTTTAAACCACTAAATACTGAGTAGACCAAGGCTAGCAGTCAAAAAAAATACAATGTATGCTTGCAAAGTGAGGATTTTGACACCACAGATACAGCAGGCATCTGACGGAGATAATAGACTGTTTAAATATGTGGCATTTATAAAAAAAAAGTAAAACAAAAAATAATAACTAGACCAAGGCTAGCAGACAAAACAATGCAATGTATGCCTGCAAAGTGAGGCTTTTGACACGACAGATACACAAGATGTCTGACGGAGATAACAGACCGTTTCAATATGTGGCCTTTAAAAAAAAAAAAAGTTTTTAAACCGCAAAATACTGAGTAGACCAAGGTCAGCAGACCAAACAAAATGCAATGTATGCCTGAAAAGCAAGAATTTGGAGACCACAGATAGACCAGGTGTCAGACGGAGATAACAGACTGATCAAAATGTGGCCTTGATTTTTTTGGGCCCACCAAAATTGTGTCAATAAGTAGGCTATGAAACAAAAAAAAAAATTGGAGTTCTGAAATTGTAAAATATTTAGTGCAATGATATGCGATGCGTGTGGCGTACAAATCACAGTGATAAATATAAGAACTGTAGCTAAATATATTTGGGGCAGCAAAATGGTGTCCAAAAATGTTGTAAGACACTCCAAAAATAATATAGTACCAAAAAGAAAAAGGCCAGATTTTTCTGCGCACTCACGTCTGATGCCTGGGACAAATTTTTTTTTTAAATTGGTAGATTTTCACGCTCTTGTATTGTAATCACCTGGCTGTAGTGTGCAGCGTGACCAAGCAAGTAAATGTAGAAAAAAGGGGGCTATTGCTTTCTAATAAAATTAGCAGGTATAAGCTGCAAAAAAAAAAAAATAAAAAAATTGCCACGGATACCTGCTGCTATGTATATATAAGATGCGCAGCAGCAGACAGTAATGGAGTCTTTATATGTATGCAGTGAGATCTATGTACTCACATACAGTGCCTATATGCCTTGCACTGATCTATGTACCCCCGAATTAGCCCTAAAAAGGACTGTTGGTTTATCAGGATTTGTGGATTGAACACTAGTACACCCACACTAACTAATAAAAGAACGAATCTGACCCTATCTCAGCAGCAGCTCTCCCTACACTAGCTGAGTCCGGAGCAGAATGCGCCTAGCAGGGCGGCGTCAGGTCTCTTATAGACCTGATGGCGATGTGCAGCCAGCCAATCACTGTAATACCACAACAAATATGGCTGCAGTATTACAGTGCATGGCAGGTAATCCCTGCATGCTGTTTAACACTCTCAAAAGTGCCAAAATTAAAAAGAGGAGACCCGAGCTCCCGCCGAATAATCCTGGAAATAGTCGGTGCTCGCCGAGTACACGGAGCATAGTGATACTCGGGTGAGTACCGAGTAGTGGCGAGCATGTTCGCTCATCACTACTTTTTAACTTTCTGACATTTGCTGCATTTTTTAAAGAAACTGAATAATACCTTCAGATAACTTTATGACAAGATAGTATTTACAGATTATTTCTGTTTATTGTAGATTTTTACTTTTTTTTGTAGGAAATATTCTGATGTCAAAAGACTTTGGTCTCTCTTAAATGTACAAGCGAGCAAACAACAGGTAAATGCTTTCCATTTTAATATATGTCAGTTACCGTAATTTTTCCTATAGTCCGTTTGTGATATTAACTCAAAGAGAACCTGCCAGCTCTCCTGAAATTGCTGTTTTATTAAATGTATCCTTCCTGTGGAATAATTATTAAGTTCCTAGCACTCTACATTCAGCTGTTTCCCTGTAATTTCTCCTGGAAATATATACAAATACATTTTGACAAATTGGTATTATTTTTGCTTTTTGCATTGGTGCGAGCCCCAACTCTTTTTTTTCTTTCAGACAGTAGGGACACACTATTGATAAGGACAATAGTAGCGCCCAATTGTCAACATCAACATTGCACCAAGACTTGTCATCATGTGAGGTGGCGCCACCTCCCCGCAACTTCGATTGCTGTGGTTGATTTCAGTGTTTCAAGCACTAAAATTGCCTGAAGCACTAAGGTCCAGCCTATTATCAGTACTGTAACAGCACCAGTCATAGCCTAATGTTGGGTAACACCAGCCTCACCAGCTCCAGCACTGATTGGTGCGATCAGACAATGACGCCGATCACACCAATCAGTGCGCAGAGACGTGGTCTGAACTTGCAGTGACCGCCCTGCACTTCCTCATTGTGGTTTGGAGATGTTGCATAGCTGTCACTGTGTTGTTTTGTCGCACTGTGCTGGGCCTTGTGGTGACACAGACTTTTTCAACCCTGTGCCATCACTTCTGCTGGTGCTGCTGATGTTCCTGTAAGAAGAAAGAAGACATTCCTGTTCCTTTCCTGACCAGTTCCTGTTCCCCGATTTTTTTTTTTTTTTTTTTTTTTTTCCTACTCCACCTCATTCCTCCATTTTCTTCCTTTTCCCCCTCACACTAACCACTTCGCCAACCCCCTTTTTTGTTGGTGAGCGCTGATCAGTAGTTGAAGAATCACATTTCTGTTTTGTCTCAGCTGTTATCGACCTGGCTTGCCTTCTCGTTTATCCTGTTCTCTCCGCTTCTGACCTTGGCTACGAATTCTGAACCTGTGTTGCTTGCCCCGACCGTCTGACCTTGCTTTTGTCTCACCCACCTGTACCTGAGTCAGCTGCTGCAGTCCCGGTGACTGCACTGTGGTAGTACCTGGTGTCTACCGGCGGACAAGTCTATCCTCACCATCAAAGGCTCTAGTGAATACCCGGTAGACACTTAGTCACTCCCCTCCTGGGTAACTCTGGCCCATGGCATAGTAGGTACAGAGTGCCCCATTGTGATTAGTGCTAGCAGTGCTCCCCTCCATTAATAATAGTGTCAATAGGGTACCAACCATAGTTAACAGTGCCAGCGTAGTGCTCCTTATGATAAATAGGGCTATTTAGAGTATTCCCACTAAAAAGGCAATCACAAGAAATTATGCTTTGCATGAACGACCCTCCAGTTTTGCTAGCTTCTTAATTTTTTTTTAAGACCCCCTTTTATTAACAATAATATGATAATGCTGCAATGTGAGGAAAAAAAGTTGTATACAAGTAGCATACAAGCATATTACAAAATAAAAATCGATAAAAAAACTAATGACAGGAAAACATTATCCAGAAGGTTGTTCATAGCTATCATAATATATTTGGATGCATATTTGTTTTACTTGTCCCTGTATTGTTTTGTCCTTTTTTCTCTGAATACCAGGCATTAGTGTATAGTGAATATCATACACATATACACACACACCACACACACCACATACACACACACACACACACACATACACACACCACATACACACACACCACATACACACACACACATACACACACACCACATACACACACACACACATACACACACACACACACACGCATACACACCACACACAGGCACACACCACATACACACACACCACACACACACCACATACACACGCACACACACTTTAAGACTGTGTGCATGCTTAATTCTTGCTATTGCTTTGCTTAGTTTTTGTGAAACCCCAAATTTACAGGTCAAGTAGGTTTCTACAAGTAAATTATACTACAGGGACACATTAGCAAGTAAACACAACAAGCTGGCGTTATTCACCTAAGAATTCGTTTGCACATTGTTTACCTGCTAAAAATGTTCTTGGCATCCTGGCACAATAAACAGTCTACTAAATGCTGAGAGTTAATCTGTTGTTGTTAACATATTTATATATTTCCGTGCTGATAATAATTACCCATTTATTAAAAACTGAAAAATGTACATTTATTATTATTATTTATTTATATAGCACCATTAATTCCATGGTGCTGTACTTGAGAAAAGGGTTTACATACAGGGTTATAGATATTGCTTACAGTAAACAAATTTACAGTGACACTGGTACAGAGGGGAGAGGACCCTGTCCTTGTGGACTTACATTCTACTTGATAAGGGGGAAAAGACAGAAGGTCGGGGTTGCGGCAGCTCTGGAGGTGGTGAGGAGGCAGCTCTGGCGGTGGTGAGGAGGCAGCTCTGGCGGTGGTGAGGCGGCAGCTCTGGTGGTGGTGAGGCAGCAGCTCTGGCGGTGGTGGTGCGGCAGCTCTGGCGGTGGTAGGGCGGCAGCTCTGGTGGTGGTGAGGCAGCATCTCTGGCGGTGGTGAGGCAGCAGAATGGTTATTGCAGGCTGTAGGCTTTCCTGAAGAGATGGGTTTTCAGGTTCCGTCTGAAGGATCCGAGGGTGGTGATAATCGGACGTGTTGATGCGTGGAATTCCAGAGGATGGGGGATATTCGTGAGAAATCTTGGAGGCGGTTGTGTGAGGAACTAATAAGTGTGGAGGAGAGTAGGAGGTCTTGGGAGGATCAAAGATTACGTGAGGGAAGATAGTGGGAGATTAGTTCAGAGATATAGGGATGAGACTGGTTGTGGACGGCTTTGTAGATCAGTGTTAGTAGTTTTAACTGGATTCGTTGGGGAATTGGGAGCCAGTGGACGGATTTGCAGAGGGGAGTAGCGAGGAGAGAGGTGGATTAGCTGGGCAGCAGAGTTGAGGACAGACTAGGGTGGTGCAAGAGAGTTAGCGGGGAGGCCACAGAGGAGGGTGTTGCAGTAATCGAGGCGGGAGATGATGAGGGCATGCACAAGAGTTTTGGTAGATTGTGGGCCGAGGAAGGGAGGGATTCAGTAGGGATATTAAAGTCACCCATTATGATGGTGGGGATGTCAGCAGAGAGAAAGTGAAGAAGCCAGGTGGAGAATTGGTCAATGAACGCAGTGGCTGAGCCCGGTGGTCGGTATATGACAGCCATTTGGAGATTAGAGGGAGAGTAGATACGGACAGAGTGAACCTCGAAAGAAGGGATTATAAGGGAAGGTGGGGGTTGGATAGGGTTGAAGTACATTTAGAATATGCCGTTAATACAATTTTGTCTTCTTCTTTTCTTAAAGTTTCCAAGTAAGCCTTTCTTGTTTCCATGTTTCATATCAATAATTTTTTCCACAGTGTTTAACTTTATTTTTTTTAAGATTTATAGAAAATACGTTAAAATATGTGACTGCATCTGAACAGTTCTTTGTAATTTGTATCAACTTGTCTGGCTGTGCAATACAGTTGTTTTAATGCTGCTAGAATTGTGGCCAGGATTACTATATAAAACACTAAAGATCCTATGAGTCCTAGCATTGTCCATACCTGAATTACCTCTCTTATGATATTTACAGTAGTGCTGTATGCCCTGGGTTCACAAACAGCACAGAAGTGTACTTGATGTTGGTCTACAGCTAGTGTAGTTAGAAATTGTGTGATGTCTCAGACAGTGGCATAAAGTAATGCAAAGTTGCAGGAAGAAGCTCTTAACAATACCACAAAGGCAAACCTTGGGTATTCATTATATAAAATCCCCCTGACTTCGCCTATTAGGCTGGGGACGCACTAGTGTATCACACCCGATGTTGTGAGCGTGAACCGAGTGTCAGTACTCTGTGCTCCGATCCTCCATCTCCTCTGCTGGCGTCAGTAGGAATCGCACTGCACTCGGGTAATATCCAAGTGCAGTGTGATGTTTCATGCGCACCCATCCTATCCGAATTTGGCTTTCTGCAATTTTTTTCCTGTCGGATCGCGATCCGATCGGAACAGTAAAACAAGACGCCACTAAGAACACAAGTATAGGATTAAATTGGTACAAATGCAATCCGATTTGTAATCTGAATGCATCTGTCCGATTAATCTCAAGTGTAAGCGAGTCTTTACTAAGGAAAACACAAAAGGTGCTGACGGAGGATTGCCAGGTCATGGTCCCCAAGTTTCTAATTATTTAGTCCCTAATGATATTACCAGGCTGTAGATCACCGGTAATAAACATGCCCATGGTCAAGCAGGTTCAGGTTGGTAAAAGACAGAGACATGTCCAACCATGAATGGAAGCCAAGACATGGTCAAGTTCAGGCCATTAAAGGAGACCTGTTACAAGATCAGCAGTGGCCAGTTTTTGCTCTTATTTTATTCCTACTGCCCTCCAGAATATTTTGTTAAATTTTTTTTAAAATCCGCCTTACAATTTCAGAGTTTTGGGCCATTCTATTTCGTGCTGATTTTGATGGGCCTTATCAAGGGGAAGTATTTTGTGGGGGCACGCTTTCAGGCTGCTTTGCATTATTACCATGTGAACTACGCTCTCTTGTAAACTCCATAAAAAAAAAGCCCTACATGAAAAAGCCCACATCTCTGGAACTTGGAGACACAAATAAAATATGAGCAAAAATGGTCCAGTTTTGACAGGTCCCTTTTTAACCAAGTAGTCAGATCAAGCACCGTAGAGAAAAGTGAGGAAAAAAATGAACAGTGCTACAGAAATGACTACAGTGGTAAATTGAACACATTAGTTGTCGATTTTCAGTATATGATTGCATAGAATATGGTGCACATTGTTGCAAATAATATTTTTTTTAGTTGAAGAATTATCCACTAATATAAAGAAATATTAGATATTAAAAATATTGCCCAAACTTTCACACAGCGATCACTGGAGGCATCCAACAAATCCCATTAAAGGAATTGTCAGGCCTTAGAGTACAAGCCACGGACTCTATGTATACCGTCTAGCACTGCACGCTTTCAGGATCCACCAACATTGGGAGCGTGGGCAAGTTACCGCAAGCATGTGATTTGCATATATATGTGTTCAGTTGTCGACTAGACGTGTCCGGCCTCTCTCAATACATTTACATTGAGAAAAGCAGGACACATCTAGTTGGAATGTCGCCAGAAGTATGCAATTTGCAAATTTGTAGTCACATAACTGCCTGTTTCTAGCACTGGAGAATCCACACAGTGGGCGCTCTGTGAGGATTCACAAGTCTGCAGTCACAGAGTAACTGCAGACTTGTTGTAGTTGTCTTACAACTACAAGCGTCCATCACATTTTATGAGAAAGTTAGTGCAATATGCACTGTTATTCTTTTTAGTCAGTGGGATCTGTCTGGTGCCAAAGTTATAGTTACAAGAGGAACCAGGAGAACATTGTGGCTCTTGTACAAGATCCATGACAGAGGTGTGAACATAGACTTATAGACACTTTTGGTGACGTAGCAACGATCCCGCTAACGATCTCGTTATGTGTGACAGCGACCAACGATCAGGCCCCTGCTGGGAGATCGTTGGTCGTTGGGGAATGATCAGGACCATTTTTTGGTCGCTGATCACCCGCTGTCATCGCTGGATCGGCGTCACACAGGGTTCACTTGTAACCAGGGTAAATATCGGGTTACTAAGCGCAGGGCCGCGCTTAGTAACCCGATATTTACCCTGGTTACCATTGTAAAAGTAAAAAAAAAAAAAAACACTACATACTCACATTCTGATGTCTGTCACGTCCCCCGGCGTCCACTGCGTCAGCGCCGGCCGTAAAGCAGAGCACAGCAGTGACGTCACCGCTGTGCTCTGCTTTACGGCCGGCGCTGACACAGTGGACGCCGGGGGACGTGACAGACATCAGAATGTGAGTATGTAGTGTTTTTTTTTCTTTTACAATGGTAACCAGGGTAAATATCGGGTTACTAAGTGCGGCCCTGCACCTAGTAACCCGATGTTTACCCTGGTTACCCGGGTGCTGCAGGGGGACTTCGGCATCGTTGAAGACAGTTTCAACGATGCCGAAGTCTTTCCCCTGATCGTTGGTCGCTGGAGAGAGCTGTCTGTGTGACAGCTCCCCAGCGACCACACAATGACTTACCAACGATCACTGCCAGGTCGTATCGCTGGTCGCGATCGTTGGTAAGTCGTTTAGTGTAACGGTACCTTAAGGCACAAGACTACTGAAGCATTTATGTGTGCCTACTCAAGCCATATCCCATTCATTTCCTCATCCCAAGTAAATAGCGCAAGTCAGTGTATGAAAAAAAAACATGAAAGATAAGTGAAACCACTGTTATTATCTTTTTATATATTGCACCATTATTTACTTCAATATCCACTATAAATCTGCAATCTAATGTTTTCTATTTGAAGCTTCCTGCTTTGAAAATTAGCAGCACAGCAAAAACTCAGCAGAAATTTGGAAAGAACCACCCACCTAAAAATCAGTGGCAAGAATCTACTGAATCTCTAGAACTTGAAAAATTTAGGTAGGTAAAATATTCCGTACCTTCTGTAAATACAATGACAATATTTGTATCTTTATTACTATTCGTTATGATTGAATGATGTTTTTTTTTCTAATTTTTAGCATTAACTACAAAAATGAAAGAAATTTTAGGGAGCACTCGCAACATAACTTATTCCTTGACATATTCATGGCTCTGGTAAATAACAGGCTTGGATGCAGGTAAAATAACAAAAAATAAAAAAACACATTTGGATGTTTTATTCTTGGCTCCTTTAGACAAATTTATTTCAGGAATTACAAATATTTAAAATATTAATAATGAGTCTGCACATTGAATGCAATCCATATGATTTCACAGAATATTGCAGATTTTTAAGCAAATATTTAATCCCTAAAGACAAAAATGTGCAGCTGCGTGGAATTGTAAAAATCTCTTTAATTCCTGGAGTGTTGGGATTCCAGACATTCTTGCGCAGTTTTACTGTGTGTCAGTCTCTCTTTTCCTTCCAAACCTAAATAAATGTGTCACTCTCTTTGGCTTCCCTCGCAGCCCCGCCATTAATAACCATAGACTTCTCCAGTCATACATCCCACGCTCTTCTCCCACGCACTGTATGTTCCACAAAACCTCAGCTGGCAGTTTGGCTGGAAAATATTATACAGAAAACTAATAATGCATAATGATCTAATTAAATATGGAAGTTCAACAATTAGATCTAGGCTTCTTGTTCTAAAATATGTTGCTATTCACTTGTTTTTGTTTCCATCCATTCTTCCAACACAGAGAATGGACTGACAGAGCTCCATCTGTTCATTTATTACGAGTATTGATCTGCTTGAGATTATTAATCCGGGACCCTTTTTATCAGGTATGGTTCTCATACATCGACTTGCCTTTTCAATTACATCAAGAACTATGAAAAATTAATTTTCCTTCTAAAAACATTTATCGCTTATCCATTGTATGCATAATTTTTAATCATTTTTATTAAACCATACCACTTTATATACAGTTTTCAGTTTTCTTTCTCCAAACAGGAAGAGGAAATAATAACATAGTATATTAACATAGTTACAGATTAGTTCAAGGCAATCATAGTATTTTATATATAGATGTTAGTTAATCAAAAACAAGCACAAAAATTGGTATTAACCAGCCTTTGGGTAGAGACAAAATCCATCCATCTAACCTAGAGCTAAATTTTGTTGACTGTTCTGTCATAGGGTTCTAATTTTGATTCCTTCCTTTCTCCTTTTTCTCAAGGTGTAAGTGTAAAAGGAGGGAGGAAAGGATCACTCTGTCTCTTATTAGTATGTAGGAAGGGAAAGCGGGAGTATCTAACCAGGGTCCCCACATCGACTCTCTCTTTATAAATATAATATTATTCATTTTGTTCTTCAATTGTGGTAAGGTTGCAGATCTAGCCAATGATGTGCCAGCAGTTTATGTTCATAAAAAAGAATTCTCGAGAAGCCCAAAGCTATTGTAGAGTCTACGTCTATATTTTCCCCCTAAAGAACTAATATACATCTTCTGGGCTCTGGCTCCAGTCTCATCCCAAATACTCTCTCCACAAGATCCAAAATAAAAGCTTGGGGTTCAATTCACTCTGTGGACAAGACGTATTTGTAATAATCTTTGAGATTCACAAGGTGATAACTTTGGGATTAGTTCATGGATCTCTCTCCATTGTTCCAAAGAAATATATTCCAGCTGCGCTTGCTATTTTGACTTAATCTTGTAGATATGTGAAATTAGCCCCCTTGTGGAGTCCGAGGAGGTGATAGTGTCAATGACTGAGTGTTCAGAAACTATTATAGATGATTGGCTTTTTTGAGAGTTGAAGGCGTGCCTTAATTACAGGTAATGCTAGAAAAGTTTGTGGGATAGATCAAACTCTAATTGAAATAGTGCAAAACTTTTAAAGACATTATCCTAAAACTTCTCAAGTCTGCTGATCCCTTTCCCCTCTCAATGTGTGAAGACTTTTAATTTAAAGAATTCAGGTACAAGGGGATTATTCCAGATTGGAATGAATTTGGTATAACCTTTCACTCCCGGCATACCTTTCCCCCTATCCCATACCTTAGACATCATGACGAAGGAGGAGGATCTAAACCAATCACCTGATGGTAATCCTATTTCTAAAACCCCAAGTGGGGAGCTCCAGGTGTATTCCCATAAGAACCAACCCTCCGATTTGCCCAATACTATCTTTTTGAAACCACCGGTGAAAATGTTGCAAATGAAAAGCAATATCATATATCCATGGGTGTGGAATTGCCAACCCTCGCATATATTTCTCCCAGCGAAGTGTCTCTAATTTTATTCTCGGCTGTTTTTTCTTCCTTAGAAGTTCCCTATAAACGGTCTGTATTTTATGACAGTATATTATGTGAATCCACACTGGGGAGTTATGCAGTACATATAATAACTGTGGCATGAGAACCATTTCAATTAGGTTACTCCTACCAATAACTAACAGTGTACAGACGGCACCATGCATCTATTTTACTCCGAAATTTACCCATAAGCGAGAATATGTTAAGATATGTGTAATTCATCGTCCCTACCACTCACATAATCCCTAAGTATTTCAATTTGCTAACAATTTGTAATTGGGTCAACCCAACATTGAGGCATGATGGTAATGGATCCCAAGGTAATGGGACAGATTCATCCCAATTTCTTAGGAGGCTAGTCCATTTGTCAAAGACTTTAACAATATTTATAGCATTGCATACACAGTTAACACATGATCACTGGGATCTAACCAATGGGACCCCTTGCCATTGCAAGACCAGGGACCCCATAGTCCCTCGTGTGAATTGAGCGGAGCAGAGCGCTACCCAGGTCACTCTCGTAGAAAAGAATAATATGGTGATCATTCATGTTCACTTCCACTCCACTCATGCAGGAAACCTTGGGAATCTCTTTTTTGTTGATTGTTATGGTGATAAAAATATTTTAATCACTTATCTTGTAGATAAATGATAAGTGATCAATGTGTTTACTTAGAAAACCTAGAAGATGCCAAATGGTAATCGTGCTAGATATGCTATATTATTCCCTGACTTTCTGATTTTCATCAGTTTATCCAGTAAACCACATCGTTATCGAAATACAAATGTCCGTTAATATCCTAACATAATATCAACATAACAAGCAGGTTGCATATTTTCCAACTGTGTAAAGATAACTACAGATGAAAGGATTAGGAGCATTGTTGAGCTTTATTGATTTAGATGATTAGATATTATTTACTACAATTGTTACGATCCATCTGTTCTTTCAAGGCTTCACGTTCCAATATTTTACAGTGGTCATAAAGTAGCTTTTGACACTATTCCTATATGGAAACATGGAAATGGTGGTGAGATAAGCTTTACAACAACTTCTCCTGGCAGCTCTAGCCTCATTGCACCTTATCGCACCCATTTTCCTCCAACTTGGTAAATGTTATCATCCTCTGGAAGAACCTTATTTAAATACACATCTCATATCCAAGGCTCCTAGAGACACCATATGTATGTGGTGAAGCATTTTCGATGGATTTTGTGTTTTTACTTATCGTCACCATAATTGATTTGTTTCATTCAATAAGGCCAGGTTCACATTGCATTTTTGCCACACATCAATGACAATGTTGGTGCTTCCATCTCAAGAACTTAAAAATAAGATTCTTGCAGAACCCCTGACGTAACCAATGACTTTCTTGAGACACCCTGTTTTGGCAGTTTCCAACTTTTTGAGATGGGCACAGAAGCATGGTCTAATTTGCACCTCAACCAACTTTGTCTACCTCATTGCAGTCAAAGGCCCTGTTGGGGCTTCCGCCATATTCCTGCTTTTCAGGACTTCACCTAATGTAGCCACTGATGTTGGCCCAAACGTTGTAGTAGTAGCAGAGATGGCAAATGCGAAATAATGGTGTTTTTGAATGAAGGGCAGATGGCCAATAGCAGGAACCTACTGAAAAGTACCAAAGAGTTTTATTGCAATTTTTTGAGTGTATCCTGGAGAAAAGAGGAATATAAGCTTTACCTCAAAGGGCTTGTTGTGTTTCAAGTTTTCATGGTTCATGGACTCACAGATTGATAAAATATCAAACTGAGCTTTTATTCACCCTTCTGAGATCCAGCGATGTCTCTCCACTGCTGCTCCCATCTTTATCGATTGGCTGTAGCCGTGACTCTGCTGCCAATGTAGAGCCCAGGTATTGGCTGCAGCAGTTAAATGAGCTCTCGTCATGATTTCACCGCTGTGGCTGATCAACAAAGACTGGATCAGTGGCAAGGAGGATTCATTGGACACAAAGAAGATAAGTAATTGCTCACTTTATTTTTGCAATCTGTAATCCAGTGGTCAACAAACAATAGAACAAGACAACTCCTTTAATATTTCCCTTTATTTTTCATCCACTTCTGGCTTTGGCTCACTGTAAACTGTATTTGTGATTCCATCCTAGTAGAGGATCATTCCTGGGCGGAAGAAGACACATTTTTAATACACTGAAAACAATAGTATTAAAAATCAGATGACTTTCCCCAGACCTCAACGGCTCCTATTGTTGAATAGAATACTAAGATTGCGCGTTTTCAGACTTGCTTTACCAATTCTCCATGCATCCTGGAGTTCATGTATGTTTAACGACCGGCCAGAAAACATTACAATGACTGATGACTGATGACACGGTGCGTGACTATAAACCTCATATCAACCATTAGCTTTGTTGGAAAATATTTCACTTTGTATTTTAGATCTAAGGAAAACATGCATTTATTTATTCTCCTAGGAAATCCATTCATAATTTCAAAGACTTGAGCAAAAAGATTTGCAAGACCCTAATCCAGGATCAATGATGGTAGTCCGTCCCTGCTGTATCAGCCCCCTGCTAACCTCCTCTTCTGTGGTCTCATTCACAGACCCATAGACTTGCATTACTTATTTTAATCTCATCCTCGAATCAATATCGGACATGTCTTTGTGATTTTCTGCAGACCTTCGATTTTGTGAAAAATCATGGACATGTGAATGTCCCCATAGACTATAACAGGTACGAGTGCTACCCGTGAAAACCAAAGCCAGCACTCGTATGGGAATTTTGGACATCTGAATGAGCCCTTAGGAAATTGTGTTCTCACTGTAGTAGCAAGTGAGCGCTAACACTTGTACAAAAAAGAAAGCACCTATTAGAAATCCCTGCATTCATAAAGCAAATATTTTTGTACATTTTTTTGGAGATGTTAAAAATATAAAGTAGGATTTCCTCTTTGTTATCCGTGTGTTTTGTCAGATTTTATACTTTGCAAATTATATACCGTACATGGTTTGACAACACAATGACATTTGGCGCCTCAATTTAAAGACAAATTTATACTTTATATTAATATAATAGTCATTATGTGAATTTTATTATTATTCTTAATATTAGCATCTAACTTTTTTTTCAATTAGGGAATGCTTCATCAAATTAATGGAGTTGAAGTTCTTGCACAGGTACTCCATTTTTTTTAATTTCCTTGTTAATAATTATTTAGAAATGAAGAAATGGAAACAATTAGTAAAATCAGTAGTACAAGTGAAAATAAAAAAAAGTTTTTTAATATATATCTTTCCCCATTTATCAGATTCCACTTTTCTGATTTCCCTGCTTAAATCTGCCTTCAGTGAAAACAGGTTTTCACCTGACTGAGAGATCAGGTTATATTTTCTTCCTATATACAGTAGCAGAAGTGTCAGAGAGAGAAGAAGAAAGGAGCTGCCTGAGAGATCAGGTTACATTTTCTTCCTATATAAAGTAGCAGAAGTGTCAGAGAGGAGACAAAAGGAGCTGACTGAGAGATAAGGTTACATTTTCTTCCTATATAAAGTAGCAGAAGTGTCAGAGAGGAGAATGGGAAAGGAGCTGACTGACAGATAAGGTTACATTTTCTTGCTATATACAGTAGCAGAAGTGTCAGATAGAGAAGAAAGGAGCTGCCTGAGAGATCAGGTTACATTTTCTTCCCATATACAGTAGCAGAAGTGTCAGAGAGAGGAGAAGAAAGGAGCTGCCTGAGAGATCAGGTTACATTTTCTTCCTATATACAGTAGCAGAAGTGTCAGAGAGAGGAGAAGGGAAAAGGAGCTGACTGAGAGATCAGGTTAAATTTTCTTGCTATATACAGTAGCAGAAGTGTCAGAGAGAAGAGGAGGAGAAAGGAGCTGACTGAGAGCAGATTACACTTTCTTCCTATATACAGCAGCAGAAGTGTCAGAGAGAGGAGGAGAACAAGAAAGGAGCTGACAGAGATCAGATTATATTTTTCTATATACAGTAGCAGAAGTGTGAGAGAGAGAGAGGAGGAGGAGAAAGGAGCTGACTGAGAGATCAGGTTATATTTTCTTCCTATTGTGGTATTTCTCCACTATCTGTGGATGTGGAGTACTCACTTGGCCGGTCGTTGGAACACTCAGGGTTAAAACAAAAGTCCATTCGGTTTACTAATACACAGCATAAACCGAATCTCAAGTACTTGGAACATGCAGCACCTCGTGCACCATCCGGCCCTTTGTTCGGCTTTACCTTACCCACGGTCCTCACTGAGCCTTGGTGTGCCTAACACGGATTAGTGTCAGTTAACTGTCCGTGACGACCGCACAGGTTCCCGGATACCTCTTATCCTCAGAGGCATCCTCTCCGGAGGTATACCACAGGCCTCCTCTCTCTGGCTCAGCCTAGCCAGCACTGCCCGTGCACAAAACACACGGATTCCATCTTGGGTCTTCAGACACACCCCTTGAGTGGGGTATGTAGGTGACTGGACCTGGTCACCTGGAAGCCTTCCCAATGCATAGTAACCCTCAGCAGTAGATCTGCTGAGCAAAACAAACCCAGGCTTCCATGACAGGGCCACCCACCTCTGTGATACATACCACCCATTAACCACATGGCCACCAGCCATACTACACTATATACAGTAGCAGTAGTGTCAAAGAGGAGGAGGAGAAAGGATCAAGGCAGAAATAGCGGCAGAAACGCTGCAGCATGTTCACCTGAAACTATAATAAGTACTTATACCTGGTTTTACATGTGGTTATGACATTTTTACTGTTCGAGGGAAAAAGCAAAAGAGTATAGAGACAAGTAGCACAGGATCACAAGTACCGTATATACTCGAGTATAAGCCGAGATTTTCAGCCCATTTTTTGGGGCTGAAAGTCCCCCTCTCGGCTTATACTCGAGTCATACCCAGGGGTCGGTAGGGGAGGGGGAGCGGGGGCTGTCTAATTATACTCACCTACTCCTGGCGCGGTCCCTGCAGGTCCTGCAGGTCCACAGCTTCTTCCTGTACTGAGCGGTCATCGTTACAGCTCATTATAGTAATGAATATGCGGCTCCACCCCTATGGGAGGTGGAGCTGCATATTCATTACTGTAATGAGCGGTACCATGTGACCGCTCAGTACAGGAAGAAGCTGTGGCGCCGGCGAATCAGGGACTGCACCGCGCCGGGAGCACGTGAGTATAACGGGGAGGGGAGCGCTGCGCGATATTCACCTGCTCCTCGTTCCGGGCACCGCTCCGTCTTCAGCGTCTTCTGCAGTGATACTCAGGTCAGAGGGCGCGGTGACGTGGTTAGTGCGCGTCCTCTGCTTGAACGTCAGTGCTGAAGATCCTGAAGACGGAGTGGCGCCGGAACGAAGTCAGGTGAATATTGAAAGTGCCGGTGGCCTGAGCGATGGAGAGGTGAGTACGTGATTTTTTTTTTTATCGCAGCAACAGCAAATGGGGCAAGGGTCTGTATGGAGCATCTTATGGGGCCATAATGTTTGTGCAGCACTATATGGGGCAAGTGTCTGTATGGGGCCGTAATCAACGTTTGTGCAGTGCTATATGGGGCAAATATTTTTATGGAGCATCTTATTGGGCCATAATTAACGTTTGTGGAGCATTATATGGGGCAAATATCTTTATGGAGCATCTTATGGGGCCATAATCAACATTTGTGCAGCATTATATTGGGCAAATGTGTCTATAGAGCATCTTATGGGGCCATTATTAACCTTTATGCAGGATTATATGGGGCATATTTAAATAATGGCGCATCTTATGGGCCGTCATAAACTTTTGGAGCATTATATGGGGCTCCTGATTCAATATGGATATTCAAAAACACTTATCCTACTGATGTCTCAATTAATTTTACTTTTATTGGTATCTATTTTTACTTTTGACATTTACCGGTAGCTGCTGCATTTTCCACCCTAGGCTTATACTCGAGTCATTAAGTTTTTCCAGTTTTTTGTGGCAAAATTAGGGGGGTCGGCTTATACTCGAGTATATACGGTAATTCTTTCTCTGAGGTAAAACATTTCAAAGCCTGTTTTTTAAAAATGTTTTATCTCACAAAAATAATCAGCTGTGACCCCTACTGTCCTGTCTGTATTCTCTTTTGCTTCCTTCCCTGGAGCTGTGGTATGATCAGACCATGCTCCTGTACGGTCAGACACAGCCATTACACAGTACACAGCAGGGGCACATTTATAAGATTATCTCGGTATAGGAACATTTTATTTTAAAGATCTTATTCCAAGATCTATTGATTAAAATCACCTTTAAAATAAATTTTGTTCATAGGAAAACCCCTTCAAATTCACATTTGTGCCCCAACATTCCCCGTTCTCCTGATAGAGGGTAGAAGAGTGTGTTTTTGTGTTGTGTGTTATGTTGGTTATGTTATCTGTCACTATGCTTTTTTTTACAGCTATTCAGTACCATGTGGTATAAATATATATTTTTTCAAAGTACCGTACAGTATATACTTGAGTATAAGCTGACCCGAGCATAAGCCGAGGCACCTAATTTTACCACAAATTCTTGGAAAACTTAATGACTTGAGTATAAGCCGGCTATGCATTATCCCCTCATCCCTATCCTTGTATGCATGACTCCTCATCCCCATCCTGGTTTACATGGCTCCTCATCCCCATCCTGGTTTGAATGGCTCCTTATCCCTATCCTGGTCTGCATGGTTCCTTTTCCCCATCCTTGTATGCATGCCTCCTCATTCATATAGATAATAAGTGACTGGCACACTCCGGACGTGTTGTGATGCAAAAACGGGGTTCGTAACTGGACCTTCATCAGTGTGCTAGATAACTAGTATGTTGAAGGAGCCCCGAAGGTTAGAACTAAATTGCATCAGAAAAAGGTCTGGAGCTATATGGAATTCAGGGGATAATAGCAGTCCATGGACACAGGGGAGTATGGCCCAGATGGCGCTATCAAAAGGAAGCCTGAAGATATATAGATCCCAGCATGTAGAAACAATCTGCAGATGCAGGATAGTGTGTCACAGGTGACGCTATCCCCCAGTAGATATGAAGCCACGCGGAGTCACCGCTCTTGTGGGCTAAGAGGGAAGTATGCGCTGTCAGCCTGATGAGTGGAGAGAGCACGCGGTATGCATTCATATCCTGGTCTGCATGGCTCCTCATCCCTATCCTTGTATGTATGACCCCATCAAGAAACATAAAAAAAATAAAGCATCCTACTTGCCTTCCTGCGCTTCTTTGCAGCATCTTGTTCAGGTGCAAGCAGCTAACATGCTTTTAAACAGCGCATGGCAGGGACGTAATGTGCTGCTTACAAGTAGAGCATAGCTGCCGGAATACTCACTGCTCTCCACGCCGGGTCTATGGGCATGGAGGGCAGTGAGTATTCGTTGCTATTAAGTAGCGCGCACAGTGTGTGCCCTCTACTTAAGAGAAATTAATATTCACTTGTCTCCACTCCCATTGCTTTAGCCGCAGCCGGTGCCTGCCTCCTATGACCCCCTGCTCCGTCGCTGCCGCTGCCCCTCCATGTTCTGGACTCTCACTCGAGTATAACCCGGACGAAAAATGTGACAAAAAACTCGCTTATACTCAAGTATATACAGTAACATTCTGGCCGACATATGCCACAATATGACTTCACAGTGGCTTATGTTGGATGTGAGAATACTCCTACCATACACCTCCTATGTATAACTCCAGCATGTTAACAGAGCCTTACATTGTAATAATTATTTTGTTGCCTAACTTTAGTCTATAGTTGCCTCAAAAAGTGCCTAGTGTAGGGACAAAAAAATATTTGCATGTCTTTGGATGTAGTTCTGTTGCAATTTAAAACCTGTTTTGTGCTTTTACATGATACAAAATGTGTAAATTGTCTCTTCAGAGCGGAAAAGGACTAGAACTCTAGTGCCACCTATTGGAAGCAGTGATCCTAAACGTCAATATTGATGCTTTAATCTTTAAAGCAATATTGACTTTCAGGATCACTGCTTCCAATCGGTGGCGTCCTCTCTGAAGAAACAATTTGTATATTTAATGTCCCAGAGGACCATGCATTGCTTATAAGTCTCCTCACTCTGACATGCCAGGCTTGGCTTGTTGTCACTCTCCACCAGGAGAAAGCCCAAATCATACAAAATAAACTTTGTTCTTCCTTCAACTGCATCACTTTTAATGCTGTTCTGCCATCTACTGGACATTTATGGAATAACTCATTTTTATTTTTAGTACATGCAGGTAACGTGCAATACGTACCTTTCATCAGGCGAAGATGAATTTAATGTTGACAAGCTGGTTAATATGACTTGTAAGTATAATTATCTGCTAGGATTTTTTTTTCTTTAAAAATAAATGAATATACATGACAGTTTTTTTATGCATACATTTCCTGCAGGAGGGACGGAAAAGAAAATAAAGGGGCATAAAAATGAGGAAGGGTACTCCTCCTCTTACAGCAAAAAAAATGTTGTATTTGACACTATGAAGATAAAAAAAATCACATGTTAATTCTGATGCTATATGAATCCATAGAGTCCAGATCTCTAGAAATGTGTCAATAGTATTAGAAATGTCTAATACTTCATAAGCGTCAATTCATCAAGACTGGTGTGGCACAGGGTCACACTCTGCCAGTCTTCCTGGTGCCAAATTCATTGAGAGGCAGATGACATTTATTAAATTTGGAACCTCTTCTTAGTGGCCTGCACCTCCGTACACTGCACCAGAGATGCCAGCACAGTCAGGGACTGGAGTAGCATTTCCCGCGTACAAAATGCCACCACGTTTGACTGGCAGATGTTTGGCCTGGCTCCTCACCACCTTTGCCCACTTTTTTGAGGCTGATTCAAACTGGCGTTAAAATGCCAAAAGTCTCAAAATGTTGTTCAACAGGAAGTTGTGCAAATATTTTGTGATTTTTCAAAGTTTTTACCACAGTTTTCTGGTGTAAAAGCTTTGATGAATTGGCCCCATAGAGTTCTGTGGTGTAGAGATCTGTTCTCTACACCACAGAAGACACCTTAACGTACACCGTTTTAATGCATATCGGCAGTCATTAAGGGGTTAAAAAATAAGTAAATAATAACTAATTGGAACAGAATGAATAAAATAAGACCAAAAACTGGTCACTTTTGACCTGGTGACAGGCTCTCTTTAAGTCTTTGAGGGTTATATCTAAAGATAAGCTATTGGATCTATAGTGATCTCATTATCCTTTAAAGGGAATCTGTAAGCACTTTTTTGCTATGTAATCTGAAGACAGCATGCTGTAGGAGTTATAAAAAACAGATTTCAGTGATACCTCTCTTATCAAGCTCTGTCCTATTGTTTACGTGCAGTGATTGGTTTAGCACCAGGAGCTTATCATTGCCAGGACACAGTAGCATGTGAGCCCAAGTTCGCCTCCGCCCCTTCTAGGATAAGCAGCTTATTGTCTATAGTTATGTACACTGAGAGCCTGGTGTGGGCAGGGCAAGCTTCCTCAGCTCTGCTGCATTGCTAAATCTAAAACCCTGATTGTGTCAGAATGGCAGCACCCAGCAAACTGAGTGATACATTGTTGGATTCAGGATCTCTTTGCCTACATTATGCTGCTCTTAGATGGGGTAGTGCAGCACCCCAGAGATCTGGTCGGTGCAGTATGACACTCTGCCGCTAAGGGGAGTGATGGTACGTCTGATGGCACTGAAGGAATTCTACTGACCAGATATCACCAGCACACATTACACTTCACACTCCGGCCACTAGGGGGAGAAAAAGGCTTTATTTATTGTGCCACTCCTCACACTGGTAAAACTAGGGGTTGGGTAGGAAGTTAGTCAGAAGCTGACTGGATTGGATTCAGGCAACATCACGTGGCAGGGGGTGTTGCAGGGAGAAGACACAGGGGGGTCCCTGTCGGGCGTGGGAACCTGGCAGGTACCTAGCGAACAGAGCAGAACGTTACGGAACAGCGCCTGCACTACCTTGCGGCGGCATCCTAAGACACGAAGGGAGGGGTATTGTGAAACAGTGAGAAACAAGATCAAGCACAAAGGAGAGCCAGTAGGAGTCGTGCCGTGAGACCGAGGCAACTTCCTACTGAGGCGCGTAGCCGGTGGCCGGAACACCGCGGAAGTAACTGACTCTATGCCTTACTTCGAACTCCGCAGAACAGTTAATTATAGGTTGGCTGTCTACCTTAAATTTCCTACGAAGACATAGGGGGCAACGCATGGAGAGGGGCGTCTCTAGGGTCCCGGAAGAGCTCCGAGCCTTCCCGTCATACGGGTGCGTCCTAGCCATAACATACCTGGGGGACGAGAAATGTTGTGAATTCTGTGGCAGAGCTCCCTCCTGTGGTCACAAGTGGTACTTCGGCTGATTCTCTCTGGGAGCTTCCGTTTGTGGAGGAAAGTGGTACTGCGGCTTCTGAGTTTCCTCCCTCAGGTGATCTGGTGAGGTCGTTAGGTGCTTCTCTACTTAACTCCACCTAATGCTTTGATCCATGCTTCCTGTCAATGTTCCAGTGTTGGACTTGTTTTTCCCTGGATCATTCCTGTGGCCTGCTGCTCTGCATAGCTAAGTTCTTCTTTGCTATTTGTTTGCTATTTTTTCTGTCCAGCTTGTCTATTTGTTTTGCTGGAAGCTCTGGGACGCAAAGGGTGTACCTCCGTGCCGATAGTTCGGTACGGAGGGTCTTTTTGCCCCTTTGCGTGGTTTTCTTTAGGGTTTTGTGTAGACCGCAAAGTTATCTTTCCTATCCTCGCTCTGTTAAGAAAGTCGGGCCTCACTTTGCTGAATCTATTTCATCCCTACGTTTGTCTTTTCATCTTAACTCACAGTCATTGTGTGTGGGGGGCTGCCTTTTCCTTTGGGGTATTTCTCTGAGGCAAGGTAGGCTTATTTTCTATCTTCAGGCTAGTTAGTTTCTCAGGCTGTGCCGAGTTGCATAGGCAGAGTTAGGCGCAATCCACGGCTGTCTTTAGTGTTGTTTGGAGAGGATTAGGGATTGCGGTCTGCAGAGTTCCCACGTCTGAGAGCTCGTTCTATTATTTTGGGTTATTGTCAGATCACTGTATGTGCTCTGACCGCTATGTCCATTGTGATACTGAATTGCCTATCACAACAGAGAAACTAGTAACATCTGGAACAAGCGAGAGAGAATTAGAAAGAACGAACGAACGAGAACAGCAGTTGTGAGGACTATTCCGAATGCTCAGCAGGGTAGCACTACAACACACAGGCGCTAGTGGTAGGCACTGATTTCCACCTGTAAAGGGAACTCTGGATGTGCCCATCGGACCGGCCGGTCTCTGATAGCCCTGTTAAACTTGCTCTGGATTGCGGATCCTGAAGTCTTCAGTAAAGAGGTAAAGAGACTGCAACCTTGTGTCCTCGTTATTGTCTGCACCTCACACCATCGCCATCTACATCACTGGGAAGCCCTGGGGACATACTTCACCCGTGGGAAGGTATACCATCTATCTGCCATTCCATCACTCCAGCGGACGCCAAGCAGCGTCGGTCATCCTGACCGAAACACCACAGGTGGCGTCACGAAACCTTGACAGACTCCTATCACCTTTTATTGGACGCCCCTTAGCAGGGTCACGGACCGGGTCCAGCCACCGTGACATCCCCAGAACTGAGATAGAAAGGACCGCTACCGAGTATCCTGTGGCCCTGCGTCTGGGGGTGATCCAGTAGCAAACACCTACTGACAGATTCCCTTTAAATTAGGTTATTCAGCACAAAAAAAATTGAGGTAAAAGTTGTTTAAATAGTAAGTTAGAAAACATCACTTCAAACCCTTCCAACATGGTGTACAAAGCTGACTTTGAGGGTCTGTACACAGTACTTGACTTTTAACTGAAAACTATATTTAGCAGAATTTTGAGCAGAGAATTATCTTCCAACAGCCAATTAGTATTGTTGAGGCCAAATGAAAATGACAACTTGTAAACCCTGGAACATTGTAGATGATAATGTATTGAGTGGTCATGCAATGGTTAAAATTATTTGCAGATACACATTGACGTTCCAAGTAATCTATAATATATGCATTGGTTAAACTCATCTTTATTCAAAAGGCACATTGTCTACAATTTAATATAAGGATTGAACTTATTTATGTGGTAATTTTGGAATTAAAGCTGAATTGTTGTGTTACAGATATCTTTCAAAAAATTGCTGCTGCTAAAGATCAAAGAGAATGGGTGATACAAAGTGGAGCACACAAAGTAAGAGATGTGTCATTCAAATGTAGAAATGATGGTGATCCATATTAACTATATGAACCATATTATGTACATCAGAAGTGGGGACCTTTTTTCTGGCATAGTCCAATTGTATATTTATACCATCATTCAGGAGCCATACAAAATTATCAACTTGAAAATGATCCTGCTATATTTGGCCAAACAATTACCGTATATACTGGAGTATAAGCCAGCCCAAGTATAAGCCGACCCCCCTAATTTTGCCACAAAAAACTGAGAAAACTTATTGACTCGAGTATAAGCCTAGGGTGGGAAATGCAGCAGCTACTGGTAAAATTCAAAAATAAAAATAAATACCAATAAAAGTAAAATTAATTGAGACATCAGAAGGTTAAATATTTTTGAATATCCATATTGAATCAGGAGCCCCATAAGATGCTCCATACAAAAATATGCCCCATATAATGCTGCATAAAGGTTAATGATGGCCCCATAAGATGCTCCATACAAAAATATGCCCCATATAATGCTCCATAAAGGTTAATGATAGCCCCATAAGATGCTCCATATTAAAATATGCCCCATATAATGCTCCATAAAGGTTAATGACAGCCCCATAAGATGCTCCATATTAAAATATGCCCCATATAATGCTGCACAAAGGGTTATGATGCTCCATAAGATGCTCCATGCAAAATTATACCCCATATAATGCTGCATAAAGGTTAATGATGGCCCCATAAGATGCTCCATATTAAAATATGCCCCATATAATGTTGCTGCGATTAAAAAAAAAAAAAAATGACATAGCTCTCGTCACTGCCCGCTGCAGTGACTGTTCAGGCAGAGGGCGGCGTGCACACTAACCACGTCATCACACCCTCTGACCTGAACGTCACAGCCAGAGGACCCGGATGACACAGTGCGGCGGTGGAACGGGGACAGGTGAGTATCGCATGGCTCACCCTCCCCCAGTCCTACTCACCCTTCTGGCATTGCATATCAGTCCCTACATCTCGGGTGACGGCATCTCTCTTCCTGTCTTCCTTTCTGTTCTGAGCGGTCAGTGATACCGCTCATTAAAGTAATGAATATGCGCTCCACGCCTATGGGAGTTGAGACGTGTGCATATTCATTACTTTAATGAGCGCTACCACATGACCACTCAGCACAGGAAGGAAGACAGGAAGAGAGATGCCGGCATCCGAGATGCAGGGACTGATATGCAGCGATGACACCAGGAGGGTGAGTATGATGTCACCTGCTCCCTCCCTCCCCCGCTGGCAATGACTCGTGTATAATCTGAGAGGGGCGTTTTCAGCACAAACAAAGTGCTGAAAATCTCAGCTTATAGACGAGTACAGTATATACAGTACCTCACCCCTAATGTGATAGCTGGAACTGCTTCTCTTTGGGCGGTTTTGATATTAGGTGGTAATGATTATACTACTACTTTCAATTGCTTTTCCAAATTTGCTTCGGTCTGGAGCGTAGTCAAGTCTTTGCAATGATAAGTTTTGTAAAGAACTTGCAGCAATAAGATGTACCAAACACAGATGTATATTACACTGCAGTGAAAAATTCCTAACTGCTCACGTTACATTTATAGAACTCAAACAGTGGGAAATCTGCTGAATAAATCACATAGGACACACTGACACTGCTGTATATACATCACATAGGAGACACTGAAACTGATGCCTACATCACATAGAAGACACCAACACTGCTGTATATACATCACATTGAAAATACCAAAACTGTTGTATGTATATCATATAGGACACACCAAAACTTCTGTATTCATCACATAGGAGACACTGACACTGCTATGTATACATCACAAAGGAGGCACAGAGACTGTTGTGTGCATCACATAGAAGACACTGAGATTGCTGTATATACACAACAAAAGAGACACCTAGACTGCTGTATATACATGACATAGGAGACACTGGGGCTGCAGCATATACATCACATAGAAGATAACGTGGCTGCACCATATATATCAAAAAGGAGACACAGGATAGACCATAAAGTGAGTGAAATAAGTATTGAACACACCACCAATTTTCTAAGTAAATATATTTCTAATGGTGCTTTTGACATGATATTCTCACCAGATGTCCGTAACAACTTATCCAATCCACACAGGCAAAAAAAATCAAGACATAGAAGTCCATACATCAAGTTATGTGTAATAATGAGAAATGACACAGGGAAAAAGTATTGAACACATAAACAAAGAGGTTCAGAAAGCCATGGGAAGTCATGACACCAGTTAAAATCTATTAGTAATTAGTAAGCAATCCTGAGACTTAGTGAAAAATAATATCAGCTGGTTCAACTGATGGCCTATAAGAAGGTGTCTCATCACCAAGGTGTCACACAAATTGTCTCAAGATTTCAGACAGAGGAGTGAAAAAAATTATTAGAAGAGTTGTCCAAGAGCCAAGGACAACCTGTAGAGAGCTACAGAAATACCTGGAATCAGCAGGTACAATGTTTTTCAAAGAAAATCATAAGTAATGCACTGAACCTCCATGGCCTGTATGCACACTCACTATGCAAGACTTTATTGCTGAGCAAAAAGTATGTTCAAGCGTGTTTACAGTTTGCTCTTAAAAATATTTAAATAATCTGTAGAATATTGGTAGAATATAGCGTGGTCAGATGAGATAAAAAAATGAACTCGTCGGATGCCATAATACACACCATGTTTGGAGGCCAAAAGGCACTACGTATCTCCTCAAAAACACCATACCAACAGTGAAATATAGAGGTGGGAACATGGCATGGGGCTGTTTTTGAGAATACGGCACAGCCAAGTTTCATGTAATTGAAGGAAGGATCAGTGGACAAATATTTTTCAGCAAGACAATGATCCCAAACACACAGCCAATGAAACTCTCAATTGGTTTCAGAATAAAAAATAAAGCTGCCAGAATGGCCCAGTCAATCACCCGAGCTAAATCCAACAGAAGATGTATGGAAGGAACTAAAGCTCAGAGTTCATAGAAGTCGCAAGCATCGCTCCTAGTTTCTCCATACAGGAGGCATATTGAAGCTGTCATTGTCCACAAAGGCTTCTGTATGAAGTATTAGCTAAATTTCAGTAAACGCGTGCAATACTTTTTCCCGGTGTCATTTATCATTATTACACATAATTTATGGACATCTATGATTTGATTTATTTGCCTGTGTGGATTGGATGGGTTGTTACCGACATATGGTGATAATTTCATGTCAATAGAACCTTTAGAAATTTACTTAGAAAATTGGTGACGTGTTCAATACTTATTTCACCCACTATATACATCACGTAAGAGTCACCACTGGGACTAAAGCATATGCATCACATAGTAGACACTGGAGCTACACCATAGACATCACATAGGAGACTCTGAGTAGGGGATATATACAATAGGAGACGTTTGGGCTATAGCATATACATCACAGAATACACTGTGGCTGGTGCTGCTATCTTTATCTATGGGATGGGAACTCATCCTGCTCTAACTCCGTCTCCAAGGTATGTCCAAATGCTGGCACTCCTTCCTTGCATGCAGCACAACATACAGTGGTGAACGCTGTGTGTGCGTGCTGGTAGAGCAAGAAGGACATAAAGGGCAGGTGAATGGCAAAACTGTGTTGCTGGCCTGAGCACTATAGTGCCCGTGAATCTGCCCAGGGGCCGGAGTAAAGGGGCCCGAGGTTCCTCACCTCTGATGTACATCATAGTGCTATAGTTACTTTAAAGGGGTTTAATCACTTACCAGTAAATGTATTCTTTGTAAAAGATTTTTAACAAACAATACACTTTTCAAATACAATTTTCAGAATTGCATACTTTTCCTATTACAGATTGGTAACTCTATAGCTCCTCCAGTAGCAGGCTTGTTTTGGTCGAGCATTTGCTGATGTATATTCTTTAGTAAATGGGGTATATGTGCTGTGAGGAGCGTACATAACCTTCTGTGAGTAGCGCTCATAACACTGCCTAGAGCGGAAATCTCTCTACATGACGGAAATGGACAGTATTGTCCTATACAGCTGTCTCTGTACTGTCAGCGAGAACTGAATATGAGCTCTTATCCCGTGAGTTTTGACTGATTGCTTGCATGTACTGCCCATACCCCCATCTGACAGTGTAATTCTAAATAGCTGTCTGGATACACAGTCAAAGCCAGCAGTCACTCATGGGAAGAAGTGATCATTATCGGTTCTCTGCCATAGTCCAGCTAAACAGCTGCATATATCAACATTGTCTACTCAGAAAGCAAATCTGACTGTTTTTATGAGAGAGACAGACAACATTGTCCTATGCCTCTGTCTGTACTATTGTAATGATAATCATTGCCTCTTCCTGCCTGTACCGTGTAGCCAGACAGCTATATAGAATGGAAGAGCAGAGTGAGGGAGACACACATAGACAGGGCAGCTGGTATGTATTGAGTATTATCTGTGACTAGCTATTGAACCCGTTCTACGCCCGGGTGGCGAGCATTTATATTGGTATATGGTCTCCATCCTGGTATGTGCTGCTCCATCCTGCGCCCCCATCCTGTCATGTGCTGCTCCATCCTGCGTTCCCATCCTGTAATGTGCTGCTCCACCCTGCACCCCCATCCTGTCTTGTGCTGTTCCAACCTGCATCCCCATCCTGTCATGTGCTGCTCCATCCTGCGTCACCATCCTGTCATGTGCTCCCATCCTGCGCCCCGTCTTGTCATGTGCTGCTCCCATCCTGCCCCCATCCTGTCATGTGGTGCTCCCATCGTGCGCAACCATTCTGTCATGTTCTGCTCCAATCCTGTGCCCCCATTCTGTTGTAATGTGCTGCACCCATTCTGCCTGTTCCTGTTTCCATTCTGCCATATGTTGCTCCCATCTTTCTCTCTCCGGCTGTGCTGAGTGCGGCTGTGCTGAGTGCGGCTGTGCTGCCTGAGTGCGGCTGTGCTGCCTGAGTGCGGCTGTACTGTCTGAGTGCAGCTGTACTGTCTGAATGCAGCTATACTGAGCGCGGCTGTACTGCATGAGTGCGGCTGTACTGCGTGAGTGTGGCTGTACTGTGTGAGTGTGGCTGAGTGTGGCTGTACTGTGTGAGTGTGGCTGAGTGTGGCTGTACTGTGTGAGTGTGGCTGAGTGTGGCTGTACTGTGTGAGTGTGGCTGAGTGTGGCTGTACTGTGTGAGTGCGGCTGAGTGTGGCTGTACTGTGTGAGTGCGGGCGAGTGTGGCTGTACTGCATGAGTGTGGCTGTACTTACTGCCTGAGTGCGGCGCTGGCTATAATGGATACAGCACCCCTGCAGCCAGCACAGCTAGGGCTGACTCCGCCCACTCGCATCACTGGTCACATGCTGGTGACATCATCGAAGGTCCTGGAGCTCCGCTGGGCTCTACATCTACCCTGACCGGAGCTGCAGAGCACGAAGCCCCTATGGCCGCTATATTATGGGGGATACACGGGTGTGTGGAGCTCCCATGGCTGGTATATTGGGGGCGGGATAAGTAAGTTCGGCTGCGCCACTCTTGTCCAGACTGCGCAGGCGCGGTGCGTCGCGTTTGCGCAGTCTATAAAGGCTTCGGACAGAGTGACGCTCCCACCGTTATATTTTAGATACCAGAGATGAATTCACATGTACACTGCTCAGTACTGATGTATAATGCCCATCTTGCTAATACTGCCTGTGAGCATATGTTGCATAGAGACAGGAGAGCAGAAATATACTGTGTATGGAGGACATCGTTTCAGCAAGTCTCCACCCACTAGTCTAGAGACAACTGATGGAGCCTGCAAGAAACAGGGCATATGGTGGACAGATATAGCGTTATTCCTCATATAATCACATGACCACTCATTCTCAAAAGCCACATCAAACGACAGGCACACAGTTGATGACTTATCCATAAGATAGGTCGGCAATATGAGATCGGTGGGGGTCCAACACCTGGCACCACACTGATCCGCTGAAAACTGCTCTGGCAGTAGCGGAAACCTAGCTTTTTATGTGGCAGAACACAGCAGCCCTGTACATTGATTAGTGCCTGCTGCCAGGTACTGTAATTTGTCTTCCATTCACTTGAATATGAGATAAAGTGCAGTACTTAGCATTTGGATAGAAGAAAGAGTGCAGTAATTGGTAGCTGGCACTTTGCAATGCACAGGGTTTCGCCTCATACAAAGCTTAATTCTGGCCACTCCTGAAGCAGTCTTCAGCTGATCAGTGGGTGTGCCGGCTGTCGGACCCCCACTAATCTCATATTGATGACCTATAATAGAGATTGGTAGAGATTGGTTATTAAAGGGCCACTGTCACCCCCCTGCAGCCGCTATAAACTAAAAGAGCCACCTTGTGCAGCAGTAATGCCGCATTCTAACAAGGTGGCTCTTTTAGTTTTGTGTTCAGGTATTACTAAAATAAAGCAGTTTGAAACTTTGCAAAAATACCTATCTTTGTCCACGGAGGCGGGTCTGAAGCCTCCTCTGTGAAGCGCCCAACTGCCGTCACTCATCTCTTCTGGGGAGATGGTCGCCACCCCCTGGGATTACCGAGGTGGGTGGCCGCACTGCCAGCACAGGCGCAGTCTGCAAGCCTGGCTGGGACCTCAGACCGCCAGAGCTTACTGCGCCTGCCCCACAAATATTTACACAGCGCCGGCGCCGGATTTGAAAAGAAAACAGCGCGCAGGGGGCGGCGACCAGCGCCCCAGAAGAGATGAGTGACGGCAGTTGGGCGCTTCACAGAGGAGGCTTCAGACCTGCCTCCTTGGCTAAAGATAGGTATTTGGGGAAAATTATAAAACGCTTTATTGAGGGAATAACAGAAGCAAAAACTAAAAGAGCCACCTTGTTAGAATGCAGCATTACTGCTGCACAAGGTGGCTCTTTTAGTTTATAACGGCTGCAGGGGGGTGACAGTGGCCCTTTAATTCTTAGGTTCCGGACACCTCTTTAAGGTTTCCAAGCAATAGATTTTAATTAAAGATGATTTCTAGGAATAGATAAGGACAGGACACTTCTACTACTAACTACTACCTAATTGTTAAAATTGTCTCCTAACTCAACGTGGGAGAACATGAGCTGGATAAGGCATTTACCAACTAAAGTAGAATTGGAACACTGTATTTCCTTTTGGCTGGTGGCAATATGGGGATAGTTAGCTGTGACCACGGCCTTTTTTAAGTGGTGTAATCCTGTGTTGTTTATATACAGTACAGACCAAAAGTTTGGACACACCTTCCCATTTAAAGATTTTTATGTATTTTCATAACTATGAAAATTGTACATTCACACTGAAGGCATCAAAACTATGAATTAACACATGTGGATTTTTATACTTAACAAAAAGTTGCGAAACAACTGAAATTATGTCTTATATTCTAGGTTCTTCAAAGTAGCCACCTTTTGCTTACAGTTTTCATAGTCATGAAAATACAGAAAAATCTTTAAATGAGAAGGTGTGTCCAAACTTTTGGTCTGTACTGTATACTGTAGGTGTAACTTTCATTATATTTCTACCATTCATGATAAAGATCAGACCATGGAGAGGTGATCTCTGTGCACAGTTAGTATCAACTTGTTGTAAAGCACAGTGGCCAGTGTGAAATCTGCTTGTTTTCTAATCAAGATACTGACATGGAAAATAAAGTATTCTTGAAAAATATGATTTACATATTAACTTGATTTAAACAGTGGGTAATTTTCTGATCACACTTTCCAATTTAATCCAAAATGGCCTAGTGCTCAACTCCTTACCACAAAGTGTCATGACTCTATATCTGGATTGCACGTAGTTTACCGCAATCCACCATACAGTTACTCCTCTGAAGTGGCACTGGCCAAGAGTTGTGCATGTATCATCAGCAGCAGGAGCAGGCTGTTATACACACACCTATGTTCTTGATGTGTGTACTGGGACCTTGCCTAGCTCCGATCCTAGTACTTCTACCACTCAGATGCCTAAGTAAGTAGTGATAGTGGCATGTGAGGTGTCTGACAGATGAAGATCTCTCCCTCTGTCATCCTATCAATACCTCTATAGCATGATCTCAGGGTGGGGGTATTGGGGTTGATGGTTGCTAAGGCAACCAGCAGGCCTAACAATGTCTGTTCTCCATGTCTGACATAAATCTCAGGCTATGAGATCCAGCCAAAGGATAACTGTTAGTCAAAGATTGACAGGTTCTATATAATGCACCTTGCTACATAAGTAATACAGAGTATTAATGCAATCAAAAGATCACATACTGAAGTTCCCTTGAGGAGTTTGTAGTATTGTAATTAACCCTGCTGTTTTGTTCGCATTTACTGTACACTTGTAGTGTTCCGGGTCACTATGACCCGGCTTATTAAACCTTGATTTTAGACACTCTAACTCCATTTTTTTTATACTTTTTGCTTACTAGACTGTTTATGAACATGTTTGGTAGTAAAAAAAAAAAGAAAAATGAACTAGAAATCTTTTTTTTTTTGCTTTTATTCTGAAAAAACAGATCAATGAGCAAAACGAAAATAGAAAACTACACATATTTTGTAAAAAAAAACAAAACAAAACAATCAAATCAAACATTTTGTGATAAAAAATTAAAGATAATAAACATTACAATGTGAATATATTTACATGATCATATAAATTTACGGATTCTTGAATGAAAAACAATACACATGATTTTTGCATAGAATTGTTTTACAGCCAGAACATGTTATACTCGTCTTGTTGTCACAAGTAGAAGTGCAATAGCTGCATCTTTTTCTTTTGATGCCGGAAGAAGCCATGGGGGTAGAAGCGCTTGTGGAGGACATGGCTTCACTGTCCTGGGCATGTTGATGGATGCTTTGTACCAGGCCTGCTGCTGCTTCTGTTCTTGGTGTAACTTTTCTGTTCTCAATATAAGGCCTAAACAGTGACTTCCCCAGACAGACTTACTTAGCAAAAAAAATTATTTGCAAGACTTTACAGCTCAGCTTTACAAAAAAAAAACCTCTTAGACAGCGCGTTCTGAGCAGTCCGTTCTGCGCATAATATACACGTGTAGTGCACACCTAGTGATCTCTCCGGATGCACTCTACATTTTAGAATAGACTGCGCACCAAAAATAATCAATATAAAGCCATTTTTATGGTGCGCAGATCTCAATGCATACCCCCGGTAGAGCGCGTGTACGACCCTATTGAAATAATTTAGGAAATAAATCAATTGATATACAATAGTAGATGCAATAAATAGACCGAACTGAGGTTATAACTCCTTTATTTCACTGAAAATATGGCCTCACAGCTGTAAAAAACGATGTCGGGTCACTATGACCCGAACACAACAAGTGTAACTTTTTGCGTGTAGCAAAAAGTAAACGAAAAAAAAAAAAAAAAATACTTATAGGTAGGTCCCCCCAAATGAGGAAAAGTCAAGGAGTCTCAAGTTTTAGAGACTTACAGAAAAAAATCTACAGGGCCGCAAAAAGTCTGTTCGGGTCACTATGACCCGAACAGAACACCTGGGTTAAAAAAAATAAAGCTTAAGTGTAAGAAAATTACAAATATGATAAGTTCCGGAAAAAAATATCATACGACTCTGTTGCCGAAAAAAAAAAAAAATGAAAGAAAAAACACATTGTCAAAAATGCCTAACTGTCACTGATGGCAAACGTTTAAGGGATTTTATTAAGATTAACTCATGAGCAGATCACCCTTCTTTGTATATATTGTTAAACTTATATAGTGCAGCAGGGAAAATGAAAGGGGTACCTACATTTACTTCAGCTATCTACAGTATGTGCTCATGGATCGCAGCATGGAGCTTTTGAAGATGACCATCACTTGACCACTGAATGTGAGTCACTCATCTAATATATAATTACCTAGAATACTACTTCCTGCAATTTGTGCCAACTTCCGTGGCTTTGTCCGGAGCTAATGTCCGGAGCTAATGTCCGGAGCTAATGTCCGGAGCTAATGTCCGGAGATAAGTGACGTCAACAGTGTCCAGTGTCTGATTGGTTGCCGCCTGCTGCGAGCGACCAATCAGAAACGTGCCGTACTGTGACACACTCCGCCCGCCATTTTGGTGTGATTTTTGAATTTTTACCTCACAGCAAGTTTCTACTGCGTGGAGGCGGGCCCAGTGACGTTGCTCTTCAAGCTCCTGCCGAATTTCGTCAAAAAAATGATAATACCATTTACCAAAACTATATATATTTAGTTGTGAAGTGGTTCAGTGACATTTTCACACCAATTTTGAACTTTTGTTTGGTGTTTTCTCCATATACTGCCTATTATTTTTGTTCTTTCTTACTATTATTTATTAATTGTATTATTCTTACATTTGAATAAATAAAGTATATATGGATTCTAGACTCCCGATTCTTTAGAATCGGGCTGCCATCTAGTGTACAATAATTGATTTTTTTTTTTGTACTTTTAGACCCTTCTGAGACTCCTCGCTGCCAGAGACAGTAACGTGTTACTCGGCGCTCTTCTTGCTCTTACAAGTTTGGCCGAGAGGTGAGTTATTGGTATGAAATGAGTCTGACTCCTTGACACTCCCAAATGAATATTTCTTTTGCTTAATTTTTTTCTAATGTATCTCTTTGCAAGATTACTGAGCAGCTTGAAATAATCTTTATTAGGTGATGGAAATTCATTTTCCTAAGGGGCCACTTGAGAAATCAGGACTTTTGTGGAGGGCTGAGCCCAACCAATTCCTGCCTGCCCATAGACTTTATACATAAGTTCAACTGCCTTCTAAAGGTTTTTTTTAAGACTTTTTAGGGGGCACAGTGTTGAAATAAATGAAAAAAATAGTAAGGTAAGAGAAAAGCTAAAAAAAAAAGACACTTTCCATCCGGCTCACTGTATTTATCCCCACTCCTGTTGAAAAAAAGCTGTCCTCTGTGGACATAAAAGAAATAAAAAAGTTTTTTTCCCCCCAAATATGAAAGGGTTATAAAAATGCTTAAACAATAAGCTTTGTGTATTGCATAAAAAAAAGGATAAAAAGTATTTAAATATCTAAACAAGAACATTTTTAGAGCCATTGTATGCAAATTGTCTCTTCAGAGAGGAAGATGATATGAACTCTAGTGCCATATCTTGGAAGTAGCAACCCTTTAACAAGAAAAAATGAACCTATAAAATATAACTTTTATTGGTAATTTAAAAGGACTAAACAAAACAAATCCTCACAAAAACTCACTATAGAAAACACGACAAGACATAAGAGTATAAACCAGGTGCAGGTGATAATAGTCCAATCCCGGAGATATACCCTTATAGTAAGAAAAATATTTATACCCTTAGTAACTCTATTCCTGCGTGCTGCTGAAAAATACCCAATTGGCGCATAAAGTGTACAAATAGTGCAATACACAGACTGATTGGGTCATCTTGGGCAAAAATGTGGATACAATGCTTATGCTAGAAAAAATATCTTTAATGACTAGCCGCCTTCAATAGACATATTTATTTAGCAAAATTCAGGAGTGATGATAATTAGGGGCCTGCACTCACCCCAATGAGCCCTGTTGCCTCTCCCTTAGCCCACTTAATTTACAAGTGCATGTCTCCAGAAGCACCAGCTAAGCATAATGTACTGGGCACTGCATTGTATTGGGCACTACACTGGCAGATTTGCAATTTTCACTTGGTAATATCCACTGCTGCTTGTTTCTGGAAAACACCCATGGAGTCAAAATCGTTACTACACTTGTGGATAAATTCCTAGAGGGGTGTAATCTCCAAAATTCGCTCACTTGAGAGGCGATTCTGCCCTTCTAGCACTTAAGGTTTCTATACAGTATATCGCAAAAGTGAGTACACCCCTGACAGTATGATTCCACCGAGCACACTGCGGTTTCCCCCATACAGTAGGATGCCTTCAGAGTCTTCCCCCACACGCAGTTTGATGCCACCACATTCTCCCTCGCACACAGTATGATGGTCCACACGCTGCGATACACATTATAATGTTCCCACAGACCCTCCACACAATAGGATGACCTCTCAGTCCACTGCATAGTATAATGGCCCCTCAGCCCCACACAGTACCATGGCCACCACAGTCCCACCGTGCACACACAGTATGATGCCAACACAGTCTCTTACACAGTATGATGGCATCACAGGCCCCCCAAAAAGCATGATGTCACCACAAACTCCCACACACATAGTATGATGGCCTGTAGTATCCTCTCACAAAGTAAGTTGCCACCCACACAGTATGCATCAATCTCACAATGAGATGTCTCCCCAGCCTTCCATTCAGTATGATGGCTCCAGCAGCTTGTCCACACAGTTTGATGCCTCCACAGCTCCCCCACAAAGTATGATGTCCCACAGATCTCTACACTTGCCGTATGCCACTATTTCCAACCTATTCACTATCCTTGTCCGCGGGCTAGACAGGAACAGCCAAAGGCCCTTATATGGCTCCTGGGCAGTAGCTTGGTTTGCTCTGTATCCAATACGCAAGAAATGTGTGTTATAATATGAAGAAGACAACAACCATGTAAGTCTTAAAATGTGCCAACTTAAAGTTATTATTTGTCCTTAATCTGTAGTTATGGGTCAATCAACTAAGAATATAGTCTGATGTTCCTCCGCTGACTGATCCAAGTCTTCTGTCTATGACCAACTATACATATACTGTATATGTAATGACTGATAGCCACTGCAAAACTGTGGAAATATTGTTGCGTTAAATGCACTTTTACTGTATATGAAGCATTTTTTTTTTCAGCCCGGAATGCAGAACTGCAATTAGTGAACTCAGTATCGTGGAAAATCTGATGATGATACTGCAAGAATATGATCTGCTTTCCAAAAGGTGAGCTTAAACAGGTTGCTGAATATTTAAATAATATTCATTTTTTGCATACATGGTTATTTAAACCATAAGCGGAGGCGTACTCACCTTCCAGCATTGTTGTGGATCTAGTGAAAACAGCTCTGTAGGTCTATACCGGCTTCAGAAGCAATGTCCGCTCCATATGAAAGTCACCAGGACCACTAAAACCCCATGTTTGGCTGCATCATTCAGGTGACTGGAAAAGTGCTTCATTAGATGTTTCTCTGATCATGTGCTCTTCTAGTCAGATGACCGCTGCAGTCAATCACAGGCTGCAGTGGTCCTGTTTACTTCTGACTGCAAGATACATTGCCTTGGTTTATTGCTTTTAAATCATGCTTGCCTAAAATAATATTACAGTATCAGACAACTCCTTTATTGACAGCGAAAATTATTTCCATAAAAGTTAAAATTTATTTTTTCTTAAATTCAGGTCCTTATAACCCCTTATACGGGAATGAGTTTGCAGCTTCCGAACTGAAGAACTCTGAACAGTCCTGATATTTATTGTAGATCACTCCTTTCATGTAATGCTTCAGGAAAACTGTGTGGCTACTCACAGGTTCCTACACTAGTATTAGCTGATTGGTTGATATAATTTAAAGAACCTGATGCTAAGTGTCATTTTTTAAATCTTCCCACTCTCAGTTGGTGTTAGTTGTCATGGGAGAGATTTAAAGACTAGTAAATATTAAAACAGATCTATCATCCAATTTTTCAATTCAAATTTTATACATTAAAAATAAGTCTACTAGACCCGATGAGGCTGATGTACTTATGTTGAAAGTCAATGGCAGAATGACTCTTGTTGACAAAAGGAACAATTCGTTTTCAAACTTGACAACTTTCAAAAAGGTGACATTGTCATCACATGAGAAGTCAATGTTATTTCAGTGCTTACGTCATATGTGACATTTTTGTTGGTGCCTGCCCTCCTTGTTTCTGCCGCACTTTTGTTGCAGGTGACAGCACTAGACCTTTGTTCTCTGGGATTTCTAGTATCGTCCCGGCTGGAAGCTCAGGAGTTATCTTTTCTGAGTTTGCTCCCTACTGTTTAAGTTGGATGGGGCTGTAAGCTATATAACGACATTGAGATCCTGCTACTTACTGCCAGTTATAGCTAGCTCTCATGTTCTCCTTTATATTTTACCTTCTGTGTTTCTAGTGGATTATGACCTTAGCTTCTTTACTAACCATTCTCTTGCCTTATTATTACCTGACTAATCTTCCTGCCAGCCTGCACTAACAATCAATAGCTTCTCCGAGGACTTTGCCCAGGATCCCTGTATAAAAAGTGCACTTCTCTGTACAGGAGCTAAAGGTTGAAGGCCAGGGTTACACAGGGACCTGATATAGTAGCCAGTGCAAAGTGTGTCCATGGTGAAACCTTTTAGAGGTGCCAGACAACCTCTAACAGAACTTCATTAACAAAGTGGTCTAAATGCAAATTGTGGTGAATCAAAAACTGGAAACGCAAGCACACATCATAGGTCATCACCCATTGAGATGTAGGTTAATGACTGGTTATAACCTTACATAGTTGTGCTTACCGCACAACAACTTGGAGCGCTTGGGTTGTGTAGATTGGTACTGCCAGCAGATACTTCCAATAGATGGTACAGTGCAATTTCACTGTAGAAAACAGGATCCACTTGTGTGGTGCTGCTCCCAGTCCCCCCCATCAGAGACCACTGTCACTGGTAAGTGAAAGCAGTGTGGCCTCACTGTCTAAATGTGCCGGTTGGTTGAAATAAACTGTTTCACTCAACGAGATCATTATTGGCGAGTTCGACTGTTCACTTCAACTTCAATTCAATTTTACACAGATGGGAGCAAAAATTATGCCTGTTTGTGGGGTATAAAGAGCATTGCACTTTGCTAATAAAGCAGGAATGATTTTTTTTAGAAGCTGTCCTAATATTATCCATTTAACAGGGAGACAAAACACGTGCCCTGTACTGTTTTGAATGTGAAGAAGTAATGGCTTTACAACCAGAAATGAAAAAATACCCTTTTTTATGGTCTGCAACTGGTTTGCCAATAAAAAAATAATTAGGCAATTGAAAGGCCATACAAAAATTATCCCATTATTTGCGGAGACTAGAAATGAGGGAAGGTGCGGTTCAGATTCGTGAATGTCCCGATGTTAACCAAACAGTTCGTCGAACATATCTGAGCCCTATTGAATTCAATGGGAGGCAAAACCAAATGCATAGACAACAACTTTAGGGATGGGGGGGGGGCAAAAAGCTGCCAGAACAGCTCAAATTAGGGCAGACACCTGAAAAAGTGGCATCAATCGACCCAGAGTACAAATAGTATTACTGTGCAGCATGGATACATGGGACAGGGCCTGGGACGGGGCTTGGACCAGCATTTCTAGGTTAAACATTGATTAGGTTGACCAGTAACAGGCATAGGCCTGGTGCTCTGAGAGCCCTGCGAAATTCAGGCAACACACATGAAAGAGACCTAACTTAATGTCCAAACATTTCCAAAAATTAGGGGCAGACACCAGGAAAAGTGGCATCAAATGACCCACAGTAGAAATTTGATAATGGCACAACAGCAGTCAATCATGGGCCATGCATGAGATATCAGGGTCTGGGCCAGTATTTCGAGCTTCGAATTTAAGTTCAAGTTCAGATGATGTGGGTGAGGGATTGGTGTAAGCCTGCTGCGCTGGGAGCCCTAATACCTCATGCAACAGCTCAAATTGCTTTTTTGATCAGCCACTCTCAGGTGCCACAAACCTAATTTTCAAAGACTACTATTGGTAGAAAAAAATCCAGGATAGTAACAAAGCCAGTTGACTGATCAATTGACCCACAGTAGAAATTTTATAATGGCACAGCAGCAGTCAGCCATGGGCCATGCAAGAGGTATCGGGGTCTGGGCCAGCATTTACAGCTTTGAATTTAAGTTTAAATTAAGATGAGGTGGGTGAAAGACCAGTGTAAAACTGCTGTGTTGGGAGCCCTGATACCTCATGCAACATCTCAAACTTTTTTTTTTGCTTTGACACACTCAGGTGGCACACATATCAGCTTCGTAGACTACTTTTCTTAGAAACATTTAAGGATAGTAACACAGGTAGTTGACTGAATATTAGTACAGGTCTGCCTATCTGGGAGTCCTACTGCTACAGGCAACACACATGAAGGAGACCCAAAATTATTGCCACACACCACTAAAGTGCCATCAATTTTCAAAGAGTAGAAATAGTGTAATTGAGCTCTGACACCTCTTCCACTACAGGCAACCCGCCAGATGGAGAATCAACTAGGAGTTTCCAAATTTCAAAAAATATTGAAACACACCACTAAAGTGGTATCAATTTTCCCAGAGTAGAAGTATTATAATGGGGCTCTGACATCCCTTCCACTACAGGCAACCTACCAGATGGAGACTCAACTTGGAGTCTCCACATTTCAAAAAATTGTTTTGTAACATCAGCAGCAGTAGCAACAGCAGACACAGAAGGCACGACAAAGGTATCACAGACTGCAATAACGCAAGATCAATGCAGCACATTAAAAACTACACCATCACTTAGTCTGCCCAGTCTGCGACTGGGGTGCAAAATTCATTAGAAATCCATACCTTGTTCATCTTGATGAAAGTTAGACGGTTTACACTTTCAGGGGACAGCCGGATGTGCTTATCCATCAGAACACCACCATCTGGAGACACGTTCTGAGAGAACATTGGCTGCCAGGCATGACAAAACCTCCAATGCGTGATAGGCGGGCTCAGGCCACATTTCCACTTTTTAAGACCAAAATGCAAAAGGATCCAAACTTACCCTGGTGACATTGATATTGAGCTTGAAATACTCCTGCACCATCCTCTCTAGTCATTCATAACGTGTCAGACTTGTATTCTGTTCTGCTGGCGCATGGGCTTGTCTAAAAAATGTGTAAAACGACTCACAGAAATTGCTTCTGCCACTTACACTGCTGCTGCTGCCAATGTTTTTATATTGATTACTAGACATTCCTGGGGATGGAATATATAACTGCGATGTACAGTGTGCTTCACTGCTGTCTTGGGGAAAACCACTCTTAAGATTGTCTATAAGCGTGTTTTGATACTCCAGCATACATACGTCCCTTTCCAGTGGGGGAAACATCTGGCAACATTTACTCTTGTGCCGTGGATCTAACAGTGTGGCAACCCAGTAGTCAGCAATATTTCTAACCCTAAGAATGGGCAGCATGTTGCAGATAGTGCAGCAAGAAGGCGCTCGTTTGTCAGATTCTTCCATGAGGTCCAAGTCCATGGTGTGTTGGTGACAAGGTAACACTCAAGTGTGCTTCCTCTGTCCACTCCCATCAACCATGGACAATAGAGAGGGGATCATTATCCTCTTCATCTCCTGACTGTTGGGCTCTCATCACCACTCCCTCCTCGCCCTCCTACATTCTTTTGTCCTCCTCCATTTGGTTCCTGCACCTTCACTGACAGTTTGTGTGGTACCATGAGCCCACCTAAAAAAAAAGTTGCATTGTTTTGAACGCAAAGAAGTTCTAGATTGTTGTCATCAAGCCTTTTCAAAATGTAGTCCTATTTTCAGAGCTGTTTCTTGAGGAGTCAAAACCATGAGAGTGTGTTTCCCAACATCAGTAGTACAGTCAAGCATTACGAAACATATTGGCAGCCAGGAGGTATGTGGCTAGGGCTGGAGCAGAACAGAGATTAGATGGGGCAGGCAAGGAGATGCTTGGAAGTTTAGTGGAACAATGGCTACCCCGGCAACAGCAGTATTGTCAATCACTATGAAACACAGTGGGCAGCCAGGAGGTGTGTGGCTGGCATGCTCAGTGTATCTGCCTGAGAAAGAACACAGTCTAGGTATTACTTAACCTGGCTGTTCAGATGGTGCATCTGTGATTGCTGAAGTGTGCTAGGTTGTTGCAATTTCAGAAAAGACATCTCATCCTTAATGTCAAATATACTGTCTGTGTTTGCGTATACTGTGTTGCTACTGCTGCCTCACTACATGTTGGAGCCGTAACGTTGGCACAGGCAGGGGAACATTGTGTCTGAATGGATCACAGAGTGCATGCCGGTCACTAGGGGTGGCAGTTATTTGTTCAGCTAAAGTTTCGCAGAGCAGGTAACAGAGGTTATCCTGGTACTAAGCCAATTTGCCTTTGTTTTGGAAATTGGAAAAAAATTCCCCCATTTCACAGCCAGGGTCTGAAAGTGTGGCTATCCAGGTGTCATCACTTTGCTTCATAACAATACGCCTGTCCTCCCATAATCATTGCAGCATATACTTGCCATGCACACGGGCATGACCTCATTGTTTCATTATTGTAATCCCACCGCGATGGTTGGTTGTCATGGCCAGCTTTGTAATCATGGCCATTTTCACTCTGACTGTCTGCTTCATCCTATGTCGATGTCAAATCTATTTCCTCCACTTCCAACTTCTCATCCTCCTTCTCCTCTTTGTCCTCCAAATCCTGCAGCATGTGATATGAACCTTTAAGGTACCGTCACACTAAGCGACGCTGCAGCGATACCGACAACGATCCGGATCGCTGCAGCGTCGCTGTTTGGTCGCTGGAGAGCTGTCACACAGACCGCTCTCCAGCGACCAACGATGCCGGTAACCAGGGTAAACATCGGGTAACTAAGTGCAGGGCCGCGCTTAGTAACCCGATGTTTACCCTGGTTACCATCCTAAAAGTAAAAAAAACAAACACTACATACTTACCTACAGCCGTCTGTCCTCCAGCGCTGTGCTCTGCACTCCTCCTGTACTGGCTGTGAGCACAGCGGCCGGAAAGCAGAGCGGTGATGTCACCGCTCTGCTTTCCGGCTGACCGACGCTCACAGCCAGTACAGGAGGAGTGCAGAGCACAGCGCTGGAGGACAGACGGCTGTAGGTAAGTATGTACTGTTTGTTTTTTTTACTTTTAGGATGGTAACCAGGGTAAACATCGGGTTACTAAGCGCGGCCCTGCGCTTAGTTACCCGATGTTTACCCTGGTTACCAGTGAAGACATCGCTGAATCGGTGTCACACACGCCGATTCAGCGATGTCTGCGGGGAGTCCAGCGACGAAATAAAGTTCTGGACTTTCTTCCCCGACCAGCGACAGCACAGCAGGGACCTGATCGCTGCTGCCTGTCACACTGGACGATATCGCTAGCGAGGACGCTGCAACGTCACGGATCGCTAGCGATATTGTTTAGTGTGACGGTACCTTTAGGGTCCGCAACAGACACAGGGCAGTGCTGAACAGGTGCACATTGGTGTTCTTCCTCGATTCCCCTCTTGCATGCTAGTCGGTGTAAATATGACTACAATTAATAGCAAGATTGCATTGCTCATTCCTCGTGTTCCTATAGATACATTTTGTTGCCTCCTCATAGGTCTTCAGTAGGCAACATGCATCTCATATTACCTGACAAGGTCAGATATCAAAGTAACCCATGCTGCTGTTTGACTGTTGCAAGATGTAATCTGTCATTGCTTTACGCTGTCCACTACGTTTTGCAAGCGTATATATTTTCTCAATAAATCTTGCACTATTAAATTCAGGATGTGGGCAATGCATGGAGCATGGATTATTTAGCTTGACCGTAAAACATTCAAAATGTTCCGGGCATTGCTCATGACAATTCCAATTTGCAGTTCACAGGGAGCCACCTGGAGGGCTTGTTGCCTCTTGTTGCACAACAGCAACTCTTCCTCCTTGTGGCTTTTCTCCTCCAGGCATGTTACCTGTAAAACTGCTTGGCAGCACTTTGCTTTGCATGAGCAAAAAGAATGAGGGTGCTGTGTGGAATCCTTGATATGCCGTATTTTTAAGTTGGTGATGAGGTCATGTAAGTTAAGCAGGATCTGGAGGAGATGTAGGAGGAGACAGATAACCGCTACCTGATGGTGGAAACAGACATAGCTCCTAGTCATGGAGACATCATCACCTGTCCCAGATGCGGTGATGCATTGCTGACACTGAAAACATTAAATGAAAACTCATTCATTGTCCCTTACCACAGTTGTTGCAACAAGAATCTATAGTGCATTGCACTTTGGTGCTCAAAGGCAAGTCCAGAAAGCGGCCTACGTTCACCTACACATGAAAATAGGGGGAGGACACCCCTTTCTATGAGAAATAATGGTATCTTCATAACTCCAGCAAGGCTGAGTGCACGCCCTCATTACTCAAAATGCAGATAACTCCACAAGTTGGTAAGGTAACGTAAGTATAGTTGACAAACCAGAGAATGATTGGAAGCGTCCAGTTGTTTCCTCGCCATACAATTGGCCACGGATAGATGTTGTTTCGATAGGCGAGGAGGAGTTGTACTTAGAGTACCATGCTCAGTAGAGGAGTATGACGATGATGGAGGTGAAGATGACACCTCACCAAATAACTGCTACCTAAGGGTGCGGTTTGTCTGACAGAAAGACAAGCCTGGCAATAAGGGGGTGGAGGACAACTCGAGGTTTGCTCTGATTGCTGGCTAGCAGAGCTTTCTGAACTGAGTCCTCACACTACCATAGACCAATTACACCCCATATTACATTTTATTTCACGTTTATCTTTCTTGTAATAGCAAATAGCAGTAAAAAAAATCAATGAATACAAACACTACTTACAGTGTAACATTATTTTTACTTTTGAGGCACAAAGTAAATTTAAATGAAAACATGATGAATATGTTTGTTTAATCTGCAGGCTTTCAGCAGAGCTCCTACGTCTTCTGTGTTCAGAGTCTGACGTTAAGGAACAAGTGAAGATTTACGATGGTGTCCCCACTTTGCTTAGTTTGCTTCACTCTGACCACCTAAAGCTGCTATGGAGCGTTGTCTGGATTTTGGTTCAGATCTGTGAAGATCCAGAAATCAGTGTGGAAATTCGGACGTGGGGAGGAATCAAACAGCTGCTTCATATTTTAAAAGGGTATAAGCAGTATTCATTCCAGAAATGACAAATTGCCAAAAAGTGTGAATGTACATATTTTGAGAACTGACATATCCTCTTTAAACGGTAACATTTTTCATAAAACTTTGACTAAAGCTCCATCCAGGTATCCATGTTGCACGGCTAGAACACATCTATTAAAGTCTATGAAGATAGCCACATGTCTGTGCTTTTTCCTGAACTGTTTGTCTATGCAAAACTCACAGAGACATGTCCATTGTATCCCGGATGAAAAGTGCCACGCCTGTGGTCCGTGAAAAACACGTACAGCACACGGATGGCATCAGAGTACTGTCCATGTGCTATTCATGTTGAACTTTGCAAAGGATAGGAGAAGCTTTATAATTTATTTATCCATCTATGAAAAACACTGATGACACACTGACCAAACACTGATGACAATGATACAGTTTTTTCATGTATGTGTTTAAACACGGATGTTTGAATGAAGACTTGGAGGTGGAATCACTCAGCCAAGCACTGCTGTCCTCTGTGACTGGTAATAGCTCATAGATTGCTCACCTTCTGTTCTGGAGGAACGCGGTGCTCAGCTTTGGATTAGCACATAGAATGCTACTGATTAAATGTTTTGAAATGTTTCTATGAAATGACAAGAGTTTTGAATGCAGTTAGGCTTTGTTGATAGGTCCAGTAGTGATTTGTTAGAACGGATCTAGCAGAAATTCGTTGTCAAAAAAGTTGTGCACACACAACTTTTTAGTCCGTTTTTCAAAACTGATCTACTAGATCCATTTTTTTAAATGTTGAATGTTGATGTCTTTGGAAATCGGATTAGTTAAATAGCCCACCATTTGTTTTCTGTTTGTAATGGATCCAGAAAGCAAAAAACGGATCCATTAGCCATCCACTGTTCTCCCATTGCTAACTGGTGAGTTTTTTGCTTGCTGGGTCCATTCTGACAGATCACTACTGGACATGTGAACATAGCCTAAAGGCCCCTTCACATTTAGCGACGCTGCAGCGATACCGACAACGATCCGGATCGCTGCAGCGTCGCTGTTTGGTCGCTGGAGAGCTGTCACACAGACCGCTCTCCAGCGACCAACGATGCCGGTAACCAGGGTAAACATCGGGTAACTAAGCGCAGGGCCGCGCTTAGTAACCCGATGTTTACCCTGGTTACCATGCTAAAAGTAAAAAAAAACAAACCGTACATACTTACCTACCGCTGTCTGTCCTCCAGCGCTGCGCTCTGCTTCTCTGCTCTCCTCCTGTACTGTCTGGGAGCCGGAAAGCAGAGCGGTGACGTCACCGCTCTGCTTTCCGGCTCACAGACAGTACAGGAGGAGTGCAGAGCGCAGCGCTGGAGGACAGACAGCTGTAGGTAAGTATGTAGTGTTTGTTTTTTTTTACTTTTAGCATGGTAACCAGGGTAAACATCGGGTTACTAAGCGCGGCCCTGCGCTTAGTTACCCGATGTTTACCCTGGTTACCAGTGAAGACATCGCTGGATCGGTGTCACACACGCCGATCCAGCGATGTCTCCAGGGAGTCCAGCGACGAAATAAAGTTCTGGACTTTCTTCGCGGACCAACGATCTCCCAGCAGGGGCCTGATCGTTGGTCGCTGTCACACATAACGATTTCATTAACGATATCGTTGCTACGTCACAAATAGCAACGATATCGTTAACAATATCGTTATGTGTGAAGGTACCTTAACTCACCAAGTGTTTCCAACCTTCTCAGCTTTGTGACACCCCTGGAAAAGTAGAGAGGCACACCTTTTCAATGTGACACCTGGGTTAGCCTCTTGCACAAAACTGAGATGCGTGGCCTGATTGTTGAAACAGAAACTGTCAGTTCTTCTAATATTCTTCAGTGGAGCCCTTGACTAAAGCCATAGTGCCTCCTGAATATAAAATTAAGATTAAGATTAAGTGTCAGGTCTGAGCCGTTATACTGATTACAGTGATACCTTGGTGGATGAAATCTGTCTTGTGGTTGTTGTTTAATATTTATTTTCAGTTTTCAGTTAATGAGATTCTCATGTAAAACTAACATACTATCAAGCAGTATAGATCAAAAATATTCAAAAGATAATTTCAAATTTTATTATTAAAACAATTATCAAAACAACATTACAAATATGGATTGAAAGCAAACTAAGCTCAGAAATTCTGACTTTTTTCAAATCTGAAAATATAAGAAATGTTAACGTCTCACATCTGCACAGAATCGGTCAGTGATTCATTACATACTGTCATAGAAATGCTCTTGCCGAACATCACAACCTTTGTAATATATCACTTTTACATTCTTCCAGGGAACAGTATCTAGTTTCTGATCGCTCCTCCATTGGGAGCTTGTCAAGTGCAAACGCTGCAGGACGAATTCGACATCTTTACTTATCTGAAGACTTGAGCCCCAGAGAAATACAAGAAAATACCCTTTCACTTCAAGCGGGTAACGTTATTTGTCATGTACATGTTGAAAGAGCAATGGGTAGCAGACGGCTTTGTTTTCAGCTTGTAAAATAATTTACAAAAACTAATGTTGAAAAAAATGAAAATCTGGGTGAGAGACGTTTTGGTCATCTTGAAGGTGACCTTTTCTGGTTGTCCTTTTTCAGAATAAAAAAACAAATGGACAGGTATGTAATGCTGAGAAATTACTAAATAGTCATTATTTACTTGTTGAAGCCCCTACTGCTCCAGTTCCACCTCTCCGTAATCCCCCCAGTCTACTTTTACAGGGCTCCAGCATTGCTGTACCTTCTGCAACATATGTCCGCAGCAGGCAACCACTAGTGTCAGTGGTCTCCTGCCATCTCACAATGTAGACTGGATTTCCAGTGTTATTTTGGTACAGGTGTAACATAAAGCTTCTAGGACTGTGTGGAATATCTGTAAATGACTTCTCACATCATACTAGGTTGTAGGACCTTTTGGGCTCCCTAGTGTCACGGGGCTACCGCGACAGAGAGGTTCCAGAGAACCGCAGCGCTCTGGGCCTCTTTCACACACAGTGAACAGAAGCTCTTCACCTATATTTTGACCAGGCTGCTTTGTGCCAGCAGTGCAGGAGTTAACCTTATTGCTGAGTTGCTGAGATCTGGGTCATTCTCAGCTAAAGTGGATTTGGTAATCTGATCCTCTATATAGACCCAGTCCTCACTTCAGCTATTGTCAGTGATCAGTTCTACTGCCTGGCTTGGAGGTTGAAGGAGCGTAGTGTTGGTGTTGGAGGTTTATTTACAGAGATTGGTGTCTGCTGTTTTTGGTTGCATGTTTAACCTGTTTTCCTTCCTAGTTTATTCCTTCTCTTCCCTTCTCTGTGTTTCCCCTGTAGTTGTGTGAGCATTTGGTGAGTTTGAGACTTTTAGTTACCTTGTCTCTATACCCTGTGATTTGTTGTATTATTACACTGGTGCAGTCCACCTCCTTTGTGGGGAGAGGGGGCCACTGATAGGGCCTGCACAGGAGACAGGGATACGCTGGCGGCTCGGGCCTCCTAACCATCATAGGTACCCCCAAGATAAGGGAAAGCCAGGGCCCCATTAAAGTGGTAGGGACAGGTGCGGATCCCAGTACGCCGTCCTGCCCCTTTAACGCCGCTTACGGCGTGACACCTAGGCAAATACAAGGTACAACCGCAACCATTGCAACCCCTCACCCATAGTTCCACACTTTAATGGTTTTATATTGATAAAAAATATGTAAAATAATAATAATTATGGTTTTGATTTTGTATGCAATTTTTAAGTATTGTATAGCTAAAGGTAGACAGTATTATCTATCTCTACTCAACCTATATCTGGTTAGCTGTTTTAGACATTACTGTTTGAGAGTATGTTCACACTGAGTTTTTTTACTTAGATTTTTGAGAACTTTGGCTCTAAAATCCACATGAAGAAAGCTTCAAAAACTATTCTGTGAGCTTCCTATTCATTTCAATGGAAACATACTCCTTTAGTGTACATGCTCCTGTACGTGTGATTTTTTCATGTAGAAAAAAGAAACATGTCAAACCTTGAGGCATTTCTGCTGAAAAAAAAAGCTCCATGGCATAAAAAAATAAAAAACTTATGACCAGATTTTTAAAAAATGCCAAAAGTTGTAAATTTTTTGCGCAACTAGGAGTTGCATAAAAAAAATTGCGAAATTTCAAGCAGCTTTACGTCAAAATTCTATCGCAAACTGTTTAATACATTGGCGTCTTAGGTTTTCAAAGTAATTTTTTTATGTGGATTTTTCAGCCAAAAAAATTAACATTCAAAAACTCCATGTGAGCATACTGTAACTCTATCAGTGACCTAAACAATTTTTTTTAACATAATTCTGCATAAGCAATTTGTGTTTTGTCTCCCTACCAAAATACGAAGCCATTATTGCAGCTAATCTGAATGTAAATTAGCAAACACTTCTCTTTCTCATTCCAGCTTGCTGTGCAGCGCTTACTGAACTTGTGCTCAATGATACAAACGCTCATCAAGTAGTTCAGGTACAGTCATAGTCATATTTCTCTGCAAGGTTTCTGGTTGGAAAGTTTTAAACGTTTGTCTTAAATTATGCATTTCTCTTCTCTATAAATGCAGAACATTTTTTTATCAAGCAGACATTTTTACAGTTACAAATGGCTTTCCTTCAATAAAAGTCAATGACAAATTTCCAAAAAAAAACAGAAAACTAGAAGCAACCTGTTTCACACTTTTTGGGACTTGTTAACACAGCATCTGTTAGATTTACAGAGCCCTTTTACTTTTTCTTCTTTTCATAGATCCAGTATTCTGAATAGTTTCATGATATAATTTTACCCAGCTTAATTTTTAGCACAGAGATCGAAATGACTGTATACGCACCTGTCAGGGAAAAATATTTATTTTTTAAATTGGAATGAGCCGAAATATTATTAAAACCATGGAAATTATATATAGGCACAGATTTAGTTTACACTCAGGAACAAGGACTCGAGTATTCTCATGAAGTAATACACAAATTAGTGGTATAAAAGTGAAAAGTGGTGCAGGGCTGTAGCCATGAGCGAGGTACTCATCTTCCACGCAATGGCACACTCCATAAAAACGGGGTCCGGTCTGTGTGTGTGATTGAGTTGTTGCTGTGGACACCTTCAGGTTCAGCTCTGCCACAATTTGTGCGGCATCAGACCCCTTTACACGCACAATGAGGAAACCAGATAACTTGGTAAAAATAAAATCCTTTTTATTGACAATAAAATGTATGTACAGAGGGTAGCAGGAAATATGCTTGCTGTTCTCTTCTGCACAATACAGTGGAACATTGTTAGTGGTTCTGGATGGCGACACAGAGCTTGTGATGAACTGTAGATCTGCAGTTTAAGCTGAGGACATCTTCCCAGTATAGTGCCACACAGGTCGATGTGTGGGACCACTACACTCCAACTACACTTCCTGAGCACTACGTAAGAAAGCTCCACCCGCTACCTCCTTACTAAATGTGACCCCAGCCTAGCTGACACTGCCTTGCTAACAGCAGATTCCAGGTTTGGTAAACACTAAAGACGTTCCTAAAGTTCTCTTGCTATAGGTAGCTCAATTTGACTGCTTAAGGAAGAACACCGCTACTTTTGACGATCTCTTGCTGAAACGTGCTCCCTTTTCCTGGTCTCTTCCCACAGACACACCCAATGATGATCGCTTTCCTCAGAGGGTGTCCTTTCTTGTCTCCAGCTCAATAACAACTAACTCCCAAGAACTAACACACAGGTCCTTATTACTCCTCCCCAACCATGGGCCAGCCCTGCAGTTAACCTTGTCACCCCTGACAACATGAACTGAAACCTCCCAGAGGATAACACATACAGTACAGTACATTTTCATACATTTAGAACAACAGGGGTCTCTAGAGAGGTGTCACGTCATCCTCTCCACCCCTACCCAAAGAATTACTGTGGTTGTAAGAGGGCTGTTATCTATAAATGAAACCACTAAAACACATAGAAATAAAAGAATAAAACATACGGAACATGACAATTCCTCCCCCCCAGAAACACAGCACACCTCCAGATGCCAGAATGGTGATGCCAAACAGACATTTGACATGACAATTTCCAATTTCTTGAGCATTCTCGGGGGTCCTCTGAGTATTTTTTAGTGCTCAAAGATTTAGTTTTTCTTGCCGCAGCTGAATGATTTACATCTGTTAGCCAGCATAAGTACATGTGGGGATTCCCTAGCAACCAGGCAACCCCCACATGAACTTATGCTGGCTAACAGATGTAAATCATTCACCTGCGGCAAGAAAAACTAAATCTCCGACCACTAAAAAATACTCGGAGGACATCCGAGCATGCTCGAGAAATCGCGAGTAACGAGTATATTCACTCATCACTAGTAGTAAACCCTGTAGAGAAATCTGTATTATATTAAAGGGAATCTGTCAATAAGAGTAAAGGTACCGTCACACTTAGCGACGCTGCAGCGATACCGACAACGATCCGGATCGCTGCAGCGTCGCTGTTTGGTCGCTGGAGAGCTGTCACACAGACAGCTCTCCAGCGACCAACGATCCCGAGGTCCCCGGTAACCAGGGTAAACATCGGGTAACTAAGCGCAGGGCCGCGCTTAGTAACCCGATGTTTACCCTGGTTACCAGCGTAAAAAAACAAACAGTACATACTTACATTCAGCTGTCTGTCCCTTGCCGTCTGGTTCCTGCACTGACTGCTGGCCGTAAAGTGAAAGTGAAAGCACAGCACAGCGGTGAGTCACACAGCGGTGACTCACCGCTGTGGCTGTGCTCTGCTTTCACTTTACGGCCAGCAGTCAGTGCAGGAACCAGACGGCAAGGGACAGACAGCTGAATGTAAGTATGTACTGTTTGTTTTTTTACGCTGGTAACCAGGGTAAACATCGGGTTACTAAGCGCGGCCCTGCGCTTAGTTACCCGATGTTTACCCTGGTTACCAGTGAAGACATCGCTGAATCGGTGTCACACACGCCGATTCAGCGATGTCTGCGGGGAGTCCAGCGACGAAATAAAGTTCTGGACTTTCTTCCCCGACCAGCGATCTCCCAGCAGGGGCCTGATCGCTGCTGCCTGTCACACTGGACGATATCGCTAGCGAGGACGTTGCAACGTCACGGATCGCTAGCGATATCGTCTAGTGTGACGGTACCTTAACCCTTTCCCCAAACTACAGATATGAGCTTGCAGATCTTTGAAATGTAAATCCCTCAAAACCTTTATATCTTTTATCCTTTTATGTATTCCTTAGACATTAGCGTTTTAATTCATATGTTAATGTGGTGTTTAGTGCCTGTGCACTTCCTAACCCTCTTCCTCCCAATTTTTTTTCTGGATTAATCATCAGCCTCTTTTTTAAAGATTGCTCACTGTCTGTGTAAACCAAACGCTAGGCTATCAAGCTAAAGTGGTTTGTGATGGGGGATGGGGAAACAAGCTTGGGAGGTAGAGGCTTGCAAAGTGCTCTGTCATATCCAGAGCACCTACACATGGGGTCAAAATTATTGGTAACCCTCGTTTAATGACAGAAAAACCCACAATGGTCACAGAAATAACTTGAATCTGACAAAAGTAATAATAAATAAAAGATCTATGAAAATGAACAAATGAAAGTCAGAAATTGCTTTTCCACCATGCTTCCACAGAATTTTTCAAAAAATAAGACTCAAGAAATAAGTCTTGATAGAAATGATGGTAAGCCTGAAAATAATGTGACAAAAGGGACATGTTAAATCAAGGTGTGTCCACTAACTAGCACCACAGGTGTCTAGAATCTTGGAATCAGTGAGTGGGCCTGTATATAGGGCTACAGATACTCACTGTGCTGTTTGGTGACATGGTGTGTATCACACTCAACATGGACCAGAGGAAGCGAAGGAAAGAGTTGTCTCAGGAGATTAGAAAGAAAATTATAGACAAACATGTTAAAGGTAAAAGTTATAAGATCATCTCCAAGCAGCTTGATGTTCCTGTGACTACAGGTACACATATTGTTCAGAAATTTAAGATCCATGGGTTGTAGCCAACCTCCTTGGACGTGGCCACAGGAGGAAAATTGATGACAAATCAAAGAGACGGATAATACGAATGGTAACAAAAGAGCCCAGGAAAACTTCTAAACAGATTAAAGGTGAACATCAAGCTCAAGGAACATCATTATCAGATTGCACCATCCGTTGTTGCACGAACCAAAATGGATTTCATGGTAAATGACCAAGGAGGGCACCATTGTTGAAAAAAAAAAAACATAAAAAAGACAGACTGGAATTTGCCAAACTACATGTTGACAAGCCACAAAGCTTCTGGGAAAATGTCCTATGGACAGATGAGACAGAAATGAACTTTTGGCAAGGCACATCAGCTCTATGTTCACAGATGGAAAAATTAAGCATATCAAGAAAAGGACTACTGTGAAACATGGAGGAGGCTCTGTTATGTTTGGGGCTGCATCTGGCACAGGGTGTCTAGAATCTGTGCAGGGTACAATGAAATCTCAAGACTGTCAAGGGATTCTAGAGAGAAATGTGCTGCCCAGTATCAGAAAGCTTGGTTGCAGTCGCAGGTCATGGGTCTTGCAACAGGATAATGACCCAAAACACACAGTTAAAAACACCCAAGAATGGGTGAAGTGGCCTTCTATGAGCCCTGACCTAAATCCTATTGAGCATCTTTGGAAAGAGCTGAAACATGCCATCTGGAAAAGGCAACCTTCAAACAGACAACTGGAGCAGTTTGCTTTTCACAAGTGGGCCAAAATACCTGTCGAGAGGTGCAGAAGTCTCATTGACAGTTACATGAATCTATTGATTGCGGTGATTGCCTCAAAAGGTTGTGCAACAAAATATTACCGTATTTTCTGGCGTATAAGATGACCTTTTAACCCCTGAAAATCTTCTTAAAAGTCGGGGGTTGTCTTATACGCCGCGTGTCGTCTTATAGGGCGGGTGTGGACCAATGTGCATATGGTGGTGGTGGGGGGAGTGGTCCTGATGATGAAGAGAGGGGGCGTCTCATAGGGAAGGTGTAAGTGGAGTATCCCCCTATTATTTCATTGTGGCAGCAATGCTCTCTGTGCTGGGGGGCGGCGGCGGCTCCTCTTTGTGCAGCATGGGGTCTCTGTTCTGGGAGGTTGCGGCTCCTCTTTGTGCAGCGTGGGGGCTCTGTGCTGTGGGGCGGAGGCGGAATATCTTTGTGCAGCGTCAGGGCTCCGCCGGCATTTCCTCTAAGCCCAGGGGCACCGGCAGCTCCATTGCTGCAATACGGTGGCCTCCAGGGAAATGGCTGCTGGGGGCGGCGCATGCTCAGATTTAGATCTCGTCCCGAGATCTCGGGAGACAAGATCTGAAATGCCGGCAGAGCCCCGATGCTGCACAAAGATACGCGGCCGCTGCCCCTTAGCACACAGCCCCCACGCTGCACAAAGAGGAGCTGCCGCCCCCCCCTGCACAGAGAGCACCGCTGCCACAATGAGGTAATAGGGGAATATTCCACTTACACCTTCCCTGTGAGACGCCCCCTCTCTTTCGTCATCGGGACCCTTCCCCGCCACCATATGCACATTGGTCACTCGCCCTATAAGATGACACACGGTGTATAAGAAGACCCCCATCTTTTAAGAAGATTTTATATTTTAACTGGAAAAGTTGGGGGTCGTCTTATACGCCCAGTTGTCTTATACGCAGGAAAATACGGTAAATTAAGGGTACTATCATTTCTGTCCAGTCCCATTTCATGAGATTTATTTTTAATTCTGTGGAAGCATGGTTGAAAAGCAATGTCTGACTTTCATTTGTTCATTTTCATAGATTTTTAATTTTTTAAATTTATTATTACTTTTGTCAGATTCAAGTTATTTCTGTGGGTTTTTCTGTCATTAAACGAGGGGTACCAACAATTTTGACCACGTGTGTAACACCTCATGTGCATTTGAGTTAAAATACTAATTTAGATAGATAAAAGATACAAATATATAATGGTGTTAGTGTAGTGACCTACAAGGTTTGTACGCGGTTTGGGGTGGGGCTCATCTTACTGACAGATTCTATTTAAGATATTCCTAGATCGAAAAATAATATTTTTAGATCTGTGTCTATGCACATTCTAGTTTTTTTTGCCTCTGTTTCTTAGCATACTTGCTTATGAAGCTGCAAGATAAGACTTTAGTGTGCTGTGATTATGAAGCATGTCCTCTTCACTTCCATTCTCTCAATCTTTGGGACTTATTTAGAGTAAACAAATATAAAAACGATACAAACCATTTATGTTAGGGCTACTTTCACACTAGCGTTAACTGCAATCCGCTGCAATGCGTCGTTTTGCAGAAAAAACGCATCCTGCAAAAGTGCTTGCAGGATGCGTTTTCCCCCCATAGACTTGTATTAACGACGCATTGCGACGGATTTCCACACGTCGCATCCGTCGTGCGACGGATGTGTCGTGCTTCTGCGGACCGTCGGCAGCAAAAAACGCTACATGTAACGTTTTTTGCTCCAGACGGACCGCTTTTTCCGACCGCGCATGCGCGGCCGGAACTCCGCCCCCACCTCCCCGCACCTTACAATGGGGCAGCGGATGCGCCGGAGAAATGCATCCGCTGCCTCCATTGTGCAATGCGTTAAACGCTAGCGTCGGAATCTCTCCCCGACGCATTGCGACGGGGAGATTCCGACGCTAGTGTGAAAGTAGCCTAATTATTAATTCGTATATATTATTTACAAAAACCACACTGAATGAAATAAAAGATTTTACGAGAAACTTTCATATATATATATATATATATATATATATTTTTTTTTTAATGTTTTGATTAAAAGAGTTGTCCAGGTCTATGTGACCACAGACTAATGAATCCTCACAGTACTTGCATCACACACTGTTAGGCCGGTTTCACACGTCAGTGGCTCTGGTACGTGTGGTGACAGTTTCCTCACGTACCGGAGAAACTGACGCACGTAGACATATTAAAATAAATGTGTCTCTGCAGATGTCAGCGTGTTTTCACGGACCGTGTGTCCGTGTGCAAAACACAGAGACATGTCATTGTACATGGGAGCGCACGGATCACATGGTCCCATTAAAGTCAATGGGTGCGTGTAAACACGTACCTCACACGGATGCCGTCCGTGTGCTGTCCGTGTGCTTTTTTTTAAAGTCATAGGGTTAAAATTGAAACAAATTGTTTCATTACACGGACAGCACACGGGCAGCACACGGACAGCACACGGACGAGAAACACGGACACACCGACAGCACACGGATGACATACGGATGGCCTAAGTGCACACACGGATACGGATAGCTCCAGGACCGTTTCTTAATGTACCGGAAAAATCTGGACGTGTGAGACTGGCCTCAGGATTCTCCAGTGACAGCGGACAATCACATAACGTAACTGCAAGTTTGCGATGTGCATACTTTTGGCCACATTCTGACTAGATGTGCATGGCCTTTCTCAGTACCAGTGAATTGAGTGAGTCCCGAGTACAGCTAGTCTGCATGTGACTGTATGTATGCAGATCGCATACTTGTGGTCTAGTGGCAGCCTGCTCTTGCCATCAACACCAGAAAATCCTAACAATGTGCAGTGTGCACGCTGTGAGGAGTCAAAGCTTTAGGCTGCTGTCACACTAGCAGTATTTGGTCAGTATTTTACATCAGTATTTGTAAGCCAAAACCAGGAGTGGAACAATTAGAGGAAAAGTATAATAGAAACATATGCACCACTTCTGTATTTATCACCCACTCCTGGTTTTGGCTTACAAATACTGATGTAAAATACTGACCAAATACTGATAGTGTGACGGCAGCCTTACAGTCAAATAGAGTAAATGCAAACTTTGTTCTCAAGCCCAGAAAAATCTATTAACTTTATAATATGAAATTTGCAAAGTAAACAGAAAAGAGGCTGCCAAATCATCACAAATTTTCTCCTAATAAGGATACCACTAGGACTATGTCTTGTGCAAACATATGTGCACATCTAAAATATTGGTATTACCCATAGCAAGCAAAACAATTTTTAAATTGTAGCTCTTTACATTCATATACTACTTAGAAAATAAATTTGCTAACTTCTTTATACAGGGCTTTGTTCCTACGTCGTGTCTAGATGCTCAATTTTCAGGATCATTGTTGAAATAATGGCACTTTCCACTGTGATATATTACCAATTATAGGAATTTCTAATCAATGGGGGAACAAAATATTGCCAAATTGATACTATTTTATGGCTAATTAAGGAAAAGGTTACCAAATATGTTCCTTTATTTGAACAAAATCAAGGCCCTCTTGACATGTCTACTTAAAAAAAACGTACGTGTGATATGGTCAGTTTATACAATCCGTGTGGTTTTCTGTTGACCGTCCGTGTGCCATTCGTGTGTATGTGTTGACCATCAGTGTGCGGTCCGTGTGACATACGTGTGTCGTCCGTCTGACACGTACCAGAATAGAATGCATAAAAGAAATTAGATTTTTATGTCTTAAAGATGTGCAAATATATAGATAGATACTGTATATAAATAAATAGATATCCATGAGATATAGAATTTATGCCTTGCATTTGTAGCTTACTGTACATGTATTACCTAATAAATACATATATACACCAAAAATTATCATACACTAAATTGTAAAGGCCATCAAGCTAAATAATAAGCTACCAAAGAAAAAGCTTTAAACAAGGACCAGATTAAAAAGAACAATTTTTATTTATTGCAAAATACATATAAAAACATGTAAAAAGAAGTGAGACAACACACTGGTAAGGAACTTGGGGGGTGTAGATCTCACAGTGCAGAGGCGAGTTCACCGCAGTTCACAGTAAGAATTTCACTGCAGTGAACTCGCCTCTGCACTGGGAGTCTTTTTCTCATGGTGCAGAGGTCACCGCAGTTCATTTGCCAGCTGGGAACACAGCCTCAGTGACCGGCAGTAACCTCGATGACATCACCGCTAGTCACTGGGGCTGCACTCACAGCAGTTCAATCACCAGTGGTTCTCAGCCTGGACGGTCACATCTCGGCACCCTTCAGATTGAAACCTATTTATCCCCCAGACATGGATTATGGTGTGGGACAGAACGACAGACAGGTGAGGGATATTGTTGTTTTTTATTGTTTTATTACAGGAGACAAGGGCTTCGGTGGGATATGTGTTAGGTTATTTTTAAATAAAAAAGTAAAAGTGTGTTTTGTTTTATTTCAATTAAAAGACTTTATTCTGGCTGTGTATTTACCATATAACTATAGGATTAGTAATGGATAGGTGTCTTATAGACCTCTCCATTACTAACCTGTGGGCTTGATGTCACCTGACAATACAAAGGTGACATGAACCCCACAAATATGAACCCCACTTGCTATCGCTACAGGGCAAGTGGGAGGAGCCAGGGAAAGCGCCAGAATTGGCGCATCTAATAGATGCGCCTTTTATGGGCGGCTACGGGCTCCCTTTTTTTAGACTGATGGGCCCAATATCCATGGCCCCTTACCAGCCTGAGAATACCATCCCTCAGCTGTCTGCTTTAGCAAGGCTCGTTGTCAAAAATGGGGGGAGACCCCATGCCGTTTTTTTTTTTATTATTTATTTCAATAATTAAAAAATACAGTGTTTGGACCCCTCTATTCTTGATAATCAGACTTGCTGAGGGTTTCAACATAGATTATAATGGGTGTGCGCTTGTACATGTGTCTAGTATGTGTGAAAACGAATGACAGACATACAGCAGACACTGACATATGAAGGGGGCCTAACTGTCTTTTTTTAACTTTTATTTGAAAGTATTGTTTTCTAAAGCAGATGAATGTCTCCTTGTATCCTCTGTAGGAGAATGGTGTTTACATTATTGGTATGCTGATTTTACCAAGCAGACAACATGACTGTATTAAAAGCAAATGTACAATATTACAGGTAAGATTGTAAACCATTTTTACATTTTGCACACATTATGATATTATTCATTGATTTAATTAGGGTCCTACCACATAATGGGTTCTTATACAGGTCTTAACCCCTTCATGACCGGGGGATTTTTCGTTTTTCCGTGTTCGTTTTTCGCTCCCCTCCTTCCCAGAGCCATAACGTTTTTACTTTTCTGTCAATTTGGCCATGTGAGGGCTTATTTTTTGCGGGACGAGTTGTACTTTTGAACGACATCATTGGTTTTAGCATGTCGTGTACTAGAAAACGGGAAAAAAATTCCAAGTGCGGTGAAATTGCAAAAAAAATGCAATCCCACATTGGTTTTTTGTTTGGCTTTTTTGCTAGGTTCACTAAATGCTAAAACTGACCTGCCATTATGATTCTCCAGGTCATTACGAGTTCATAGACACCAAACATGACTAGGTTATTTTTTATCTAAGTGGTGAAAAAAATTTCCAAACTTTGCTAAAAAAAAAAAAAAAAAATTGCGCCATTTTCCGATACTCGTAGAGTCTCCATTTTTCATCATCTGGGGTCGGTTGAGGGCTTATTTTTTGCGTGCCGAGATGACGTTTTTAATGATAGCATTTCGGTGCAGATACGTTCTTTTGATCGCCCGTTATTGCATTTTAATGCAATGTCGCGGCGACCAAAAAAACGTAATTCTGGCGTTTCGAATTTTTTTCCCGCTACGCTGTTTAGCGATCAGGTTAATACTTTTTTTTAATTGATAGATCGGGCGATTCTGAGCGCGGCGATACCAAATATGCGTAGATTTGATTTTTTTTTATTGATTTATTTTGATTGGGGCGAAAGGGGGGTGATTTAAACTTTTATGTTTTTTTTATTTTTTTCACATTTTTTTAAACTTTTTTTTTTTACTTTTGCCATGCTTCAATAGCCTCCATGAGAGGCTAGAAGCAGGCATAGCATGATCGGCTCTGCTACATAGCAGCGATCTGCTGATCGCTGCTATGTAGCAGAATTGCACGTGTGCTGTGAGCGCCGACCACAGGGTGGCGCTCACAGCGACGGGCAATCAGTAACCATAGAGGTCTCTAGGACCTCTATGGTTACCATTCACAAGCATCGCCGACCCCCGATCATGTGACGGGGGTCGGCGATGACGTCATTTCCAGCCGCCCGGCCGGAAGCGGTAGTTAAATGCCGCTGTCTGCGTTTGACAGCGGCATTTAACTAGTTAATAGGTGCGGGCAGATCGCGATTCTGCCCGCGCCTATTACAGGCACATGTCAGCTGTTCAAAACAGCTGACATGTCCCGGCTTTGGTGCGGGCTCACCGCGGAGCCCTGCATCAAAGCAGGGGAGCCGGCATCGGACGGTATAGTACGTCCGATGCCGGTAAGGGGTTAATGTAAGGAAAAACCTCTGGTAGATGTTGTTTTTAAAGAGATATTTTTGAAAAAAATGTTGAAAAATGTCCCTGCAAAACAGGATATGGTAAAGGCCTGGTAATCTCCATATTCAGACTTGCCCAAAATGAAGTGCAGGGTTTATTGGTATTTGGTTAAAGAAGCACTCCCATCAAAGATTTTATCCTCGTAATATATTGCTATCATCATATTATATAGCACTGTGTACTCACAATTGCTCATTTTGCCCTTTTACCCAGCTAATTGTTCTCTTTTACATTAAGTCTTTGACATCACGTGTTTAAAAACAGACTAGCTGAATCCTTCTAAGCTCTTTGTAGAAACAGGAGGTCTCTTTTCCCTGCACGAGTCATCACTGCAAAGTTGCAGGGGTGAGGATTGGAGCATTTGAATCAAGAGTTGAAGAGGAGGATGACTCGTGTAGACAAAAGAGACTTCCTTTTTCTACATAGAGTTTAGAAGGATTTGGCAAGTCTGTTTTTTAATCACGTGATGTTCTTCACTTAATGGAAAAGAGAAGAATTATCTAGATAGAAAGGCAAAATGAGAAATTGTATGTACATGGTGCTATATAATATGATTGCAGTATATTAAAAGGATAAAAACGCTGATGGGAGTGCTTCTTTAATAATTTCTAAAAAACAGCCACTACAAATTCAAGTGAGTAAGCACCTTCGCAGGAGCTCCCACATATTCATAGTTTAGCTAAAAATGTTTATGGGTATACAATTTAATTTATTCTTGAATTGGTCATGTAGCTAATATAGGGACTCTTTGATTAAAGGGAACCTAAATCAAACATCGGCTGTGTTATTGCAGACGGGTATGTTTTATTTTGAATTGTTGCAGCGTTTTAGAGAAAACATACTTGGAGATGCATGATCCCTGGATGGCTTTTCAAATACTAGTCCAAGATACAGGTCCCCAGCAGCTTCTCCTTACCCAGCTCCCATTGACTGATAGGTCTTTCCCTGTATGTGGAGAGATCTGTCAGTCTAAGGAAGCTGGGTGGGGAGAAGCTGTTGGAGACAAGCTGTTGGAGACAAGCCTTTTCGACTTGTCATCTGACTTTTATTAAGATATGTTTTTATTTCCAAATAAAACATACACACTCTATTAATGCATACAGTCTTTTATTCATGCTTCCTATTGTTGAGACAGCAATAATCTCTTGTCAGATTTTCTTTATCTACTTCTGGACAGGCCATAAACTATAAACATCCAAGCAATCCTTCACCACTTTGGGTTTTTCTGTTTTTGTGTTTCCGTTTTTTGCTCCCCTTGTTCCCAGAGCCATTATTTTTTTTATTTTTATGTCAATACAGCCATGTGAGGTCTTGATTTTTGCAGGACGAGTTGTACTTTTGAACCACACCATTGGTTTTACCATGTCGTGTACTGGAAAACGGTAAAGAAAATTCAAGTGCGGTGAAATTGCAAAAAATGTTCAATTCCACAATTTTTTTTTTTTTACCATGTTCAATAAATGCTAAAACTGCCATTATGATTCTCCAGGTCATTACGAGTTTGTACATGCCGAACATGTAAAGATTCTTTTTTATTTAACTGGTGAAAAAAAAATCCAAAAGTTTGTTAAAAAAAAAAAAAAAGGAAAAAAGAAAAAAATCCGCCATATTCCTAGACCTGCAGCGTCTACATTTTTTGTGGTCTGGGGCTGGGTGAGGGCTTAGTTTTTGCGCACTAAGCTGCTATTTTTATTGATAACATTTTGGGGTAGATACGATGTTTTGATCGCCCATTTTTGCATTTTATTTCGGCCAAAAAAAGTAATTCTGGCGTTTTGTTTCTTTTTTATCGCTACGCTGTTTACCGATCAGATCAATTATTTTGATAGATTGGGCAATTCTAAACCCGGTGATACCAAATATTTGTATTTTTTTATTGTTTTATTTTGAATGGAGCAAAAAGGGGGTGATTTGAACTTTTATATTTCCCCCAAAAAATAGGATTGTAGCTGCTCAACAGTCCTAAGTCTTCCACACTAGATTTTTTGTTTCACAATGTACCAAATCTTTTATATTGAAGAACGCTCTGGACTGCTGCGGACATTTCTTCCCTGAACTGCTTCTGCAGAGCCATGCTGTACTGATGGATGCAGTATAGGGTTTAGTCATGTCTTGTGAAATATACAAGGCCTTCCCTGAAATAGCCTTTTATCTGGAAGATATTATTTGTTGTTCTAACACCTCTATAATACTCAACATTAATGCCTTTCAAGATGTGTAAGCTGCACAGTCTATAGGCACGAATACAGCCACCATATCATCAGAGATGGTGGCTTTTTAACTGTGCACTAGTTCAAGCTGGACAGTCCTTTTCTTCTTGATGCCACACAACATGGTGTCCATAGTTTCCATGAAGAACTTCAAATTTTGATTCATCTGACCACAGACCAGTTTTCCATTTCACCTTCGTCCATTATAAAAGAGCTCTGGACCGGAGAAGACAGCAGCTTTTCTGTCTTAATATAATAATAACAAATATTATAATAATAAGTAATATATTCTTCTTTACATAATAGAGCTTTAACTTGCATTTGTAGATTTTAGATTTTTGGAAGTATTCCTGAGCCTTATTACATGACCGAATCACGCCTGTTTTCAGATCACGAGCATTTAATATTGACTGTTTGCCTTTTCCTTTGTTCGTATGGATTGCTCCAGAATAACTGAGTTTTTTGATGACATTTTATACTGTAGATGGTGGGTTAGTCAACAATTTTGTAATTTAACATTATAGAACCTTTTTTTGGAAATGGTCCCACACAGCTGTCCCAGACTGGTCAATCTCTGACCATGTTTTCTTCTGAGAGACTATGCCTCTCTAATATTCTAATTTTATGCACTTGACTGCCCAGCTGTTTTTTATTAATATCACTTAACTTTTCCAGCATTTTGTTAACCTCATCACAACATTTTTTTAAATGTGTTCCTGCCTTCAAAATTAGTTAATTTTTTCAAATTAAATGAAAAAATGTCTAACTTTCAACTTCTGTTGTGAAAACAGAAATGGTTATGTGAGCTTTCCAAATCGTTGCATTCTTGTTTTTTTTTCTTTTTCACATAGCGTCCAAACTTATTTGGAATTGGGGTTAGATATAGTGACCTCTCATTAAAGGTGCTTTAAAATAAATAATAATAAGTAAGGTAAGAAAATGGTTATTTAAAGTAAAACCAGGCAATGGAACTAGAAAAATCCCTTTATGCTTGCTGACAATTAGATCGACTATATACATTATTGATTACAATTTGTTATATTGTAGCTTACATCTGTTTCTCTGCCTCAATGTTTTAGGCTTTGCCATTGCTAAATTCTACCACGATGCTTCATCTGTGTACTGTTCTATGTTTAATATTCTCTCTGAAAAGTGGCTCTATCCACATAAATATCTACATCTAACCAGCTAGAATAGTGACAGTCATCAGAAATTCATATGGTCTGTGGTTGAGATCCACAAAGTAGACGAGCTTCATATTTCAACCCATAGGCACCTCAGGCTAAGAAAGGGAAGTAATTTATTCATCCAGCATCTGTCATATAGAGGTTATGTTCACTGAGCCTTTTTTCAACCATCAACAGCAATGCTGATTATTTGTACTTTGGCACAAGTTCAAGAAGTGTCACTAATTTCATACCTATAAATAAATCCCCCAAATATAAATAATGCCAAAAGCTTTTATACCCTATCAATTTATGTTAACTAGTAATGTTCATATAATTATGAAGACTACACGTGTCAAGGTCATATCTATATAATAATAAAATAATTTTATAGAAATGTTTTGCAATGTAATTAAAATCTCCTATTTATAAAACTATTATGTCACCTGCAACATAAAGCGATTTTCCAAAAATGTTTTATGACTTAATATCACTGTGGATTTCATGTTATCATATCAAAATTATAACACTAAACCTATGAGAAACTAGAGGGTCCAAATACCACTTCTTCTGCAATATGTTGATTAGAAGAGTGGTGCATCCCATGGCATAATTTTTTGGCAAGCGGCTGTTCCTGGTATTGTGTTCAAGTAAGGGTGACTGAGTTACAATGCCAGAACACATCACCGATTTTCCAAGTCAAAAATTCTAAATCAGAATCTCAATTTGGCTTTTATCCTAAGGGTACCGTCTCACAGTGGCACTTTTGTCGCTATGACGGTACGATCCGTGACGTTCCAGCGATATCCATACGATATCGCTGTGTCTGACACGCAGCAGCTATCAGGGACCCTGCTGAGAATCGTACGTCGTAGCAGATCGTTTGGAACTTTCTTTCGTCGCTGGATCTCCCGCTGTCATCGCTCTATCAGTGTGTGTGACACCGATCCAGCGATGCGTTCGCTTGTAACCAGGGTAAACATCGGGTTACTAAGCGCAGGGCCGTGCTTAGTAACCCGATGTTTATCCTGGTTACCATCGTAAATGTAAAAAAAAAAAACAGTACATACTTACATTCCGGTGTCCGTCAGGTCCCTTGCCGTCTGCTTTCCCGCACTGACTGACTGCCGGCCGTAAAGTGAAAGCAGAGCACAGCGGTGACGTCACCTATCAGTAATTAGAAAGCAGCCCTGCCACTTTGTGAAAAATAATGGTTCAACTGATGGCCTATAATTAGATCTCATGATGGGTAAAACCAGTGAGCTGTCTAAGACCTTCGCAACTCTATTGTTGCAAAACACATTGATGGCATTGACCGAAGAATTTCTAAACTATTGAAGGTGCCAGTGTGCACTATTGGGCGATAATCCAGAAGTGGAAACAATATAATTTCACAATAAACAAGCCATGACCAGATGCAATATTTCAGACAGTGGAGTGAAAGAATTATCAGAAGAGTTGTCCAAGAGCCATGCACCACCTGTGGAGAGCTACAGAAAGACCCAGAACCAGCAGGTACAACTGTTTCAAAGAAAACAATAAGTAATGCACTTAAATTGAACCTGTCAGCAGGATTGTGCAGAGTAACCTACAGACAGTGTCAGGTCGGCACCGTTATACTGGTTAAAATGAAACCTTGGTTGATGAAATCCGTCTTGTGGTTGTTGTGTAATCTTTATTTTCAGTTAATGATATGCTCGTGCTTCGGGGCGGCCTGTGTGGGGGTCTTCATGTGGTGATCTGATTAGGTATTCACCAGTATTGCTTCTGACAGGTCACTGATCCCACCCTTACCTGCCCCCTAGTTTTCATAATGAATATTATATATATTTAAAAAAAAGACAGATTTCATCAACCAAGGTATCATTTTAATCAATATAACGGCGCCGACCTGACACTGTCTGTAGGTTACTGTGTACAATCCTGTTGACAGGTTCCCTTTAACCTACATGGCCTGTGTGCATGCTCACCTCACTACGCAAGACTCCATTGCTGAGCAAAAAGCATGTTCAAACATATTTAAAGTTTACTCAATAATATTTAGATAAGCCTGTGAAATACTGGGAGAATATAGTCTGGTCACAAGAGACAAAATTTGAACTCTTTGGATGCCATTATACATACTATGTTAAAACACCATAGCAGCAGTGACGTTTGGAGGTGGGAACATCATGGTGTGAGGCTGTTTTTCAGCATACTGCACTGTCAAAATATCATGTAATTGAAAGAAGAATGAATGGACAAATGTGCCAAGACATTCGTGATAAAAATCTGCTGCCATCTACCAGGATCATGAAGATGAAACGAGGTTGGACATTTCAGCAAGACAGTGTTCCAAAAACTAATTTCTCATAACCTGGTTTCAGAGAAAGAAAATAAAGCTGCTAGAATGGCCAATCTTCTGACTTGAATCCAATAGAAAATGTATGGAATAAATTAACATTCACAGTTCATAGAAGGAGCCCACAGGACCTTCAGGATTGGAAGAGTGTTTGTGTGGAAGAATGGGCCAAAATAACACCTGAGTAGTGTTGAGCATTCTGATACCGCAAGTATCGGGTATCGGCCGATACTTGCGGTATCGGAATTCCGATACCGAGATCCGATACTTTTGTGATATCGGGTATCGGTATCGGATCAATAGGGATGTGTAAAATAAAGAATTAAAATAAAAAATATTGATATGCTCACCTCTCCGGCGGCCCCTGGACATCACGCTGCTAACCGGGAGGCTTCTTTGTTTAAAATGCGCGCCTTTAGGACCTGCGAATGACGTCCCGGCTTCTGATTGGTCGCGTGCCGGTCACATGGGCGGCACGCGACCAATCAGAAGCCGGGACGTCATTCGCAGGTCCTAAAGGCGCGCATTTTAAACAAAGAAGCCTCCCGGTTAGCAGCGTGATGTCCAGGGGCCGCCGGAGAGGTGAGCATATCAATATTTTTTATTTTAATTCTTTATTTTACACATCCCTATGGATCCCAGGGCCTGAAGGAGAGTTTCCTCTCCTTCAGACCCTGGGAACCATGAGAATACCTTCCGATACTTGATGTCCCATTGACTTGTATTGGTATCGGATATCGGTATCGGCGATATCCGATATTTTTCGGGTATCGGCCGATACTATCCGATACTGATACTTTCAAGTATCGGACGGTATCGCTCAACACTACACCTGAGCAATGCATGCAAATAGTTTCTTCATAAAGGAGGTATATTGAAGCAGTCATCACCAACAAAGGCTTTTGTACGCAGTATTAAATTAATGTCAGTAAGCGTGTTCAATACTTTTTCCCTGTGGCATTTCTCGTTACTACACATTGCTTAATAAATGACAGCTATGGTTTGATTTCTTTGCCTTTATGGATTAGATGGGTTATTACAGACATCTGGTGAAAATTAAAGAATTTCTTGTCAATAGCACCTTTAGAAATATATTTACGTGTTTTGTGTATCTTATATATAACATTGGATGCGTTATTCTGCCCGGAGTTGGGATGGACGGTGCCTGCGCAGTGTGGCGCCGTAGTGCTAACTCCGGCGCCACACTGCGCAGGCACGGCCCTTTTTATTGAAGACACTGTATATGCAAATTCGCAGACACAGTGTCTTCAACAAAATGGCACCGGATATCGCGAGATGTGCATGCGTTGACTCGTTCACCATTTTATTGAAGAATCGTACTACATCGTCAACATAGCAGTATGCATGTGCCTGCCGTCGCCATTATCTCTGTTGCCAATGCATGCGCACTGCTATGTTGACATTGTAGTACATTACTTCAATAAAATGGCGTCAGAGATCGCAGTATGCACGTGTACTGACTCCGGCGCTATTTTATTGAAATAATGTACTACAACATGGCGCCTGAGTCAG